>NW_027041759.1:0-209429 GCF_035928015.1 Saxophila tyrrhenica | reverse complement strand
CCCTAACCCTAACCCTAACCCTAAGGTAGTCCTTAATCACAGCTGACCGTGACTACATGTATCTTCGGAAAGCGTGCCATCGGCGTGTATGCAGTTTCTCGAACATCCGCAGGCCAAAGCTTTCCTTCCGCAGCCGAAGTTTTGCCTTCCCCGCATCCTCCACTCTCCTCTCCAACAAGACCGTAGACTATTATTCTGCTACTCAATCTATTCTTCTCTCACTCCATCTCACTTCCTTCTTCCTACTCCAGGCGTGCTTGACATGCCTCTGCCTCCACACCGCCGCCGGGAGATCTAAATGTTCCTTTGATGCGAGCCGCTCTGTCACATTGCGTGCATCTGGCCCCGGCGTTTCCAAGACCGCCGAGAGCGCCATGCCAACGCTGCCACCAGCAGAAGGTCCAGTAAGACGGCCGCTTTTCACAACACCCGGCGAGCAGCTGCTGGTGTGTGCGACGCCTCTCACGGATGAATTGCGATCCAAGCCTTGGATGCTTCAATCTCATACTGCCGGCATACCATCGAACGCAAGCTAGGCCTGTCAGCACAGCTGTGGTGCCTCGCGGTCGCGGATCCAACCCCTCCCCATGGGGAACAGCAGCACCGTTTTCGTGCCAGTGGGCGTTCGAGGCCCAGACATCCTTACATGAAGGCAGTCTTGGTGGCTTTGCCAACGTCCACAAGGACGAACATGTTCTGGCCGCTTCGATGATGGCCACGACGACGAGGTACCCATGGCACGGCTGGATAAATGCCGCGCTCAGCTCTGGTCCTGATTGACATGCTGTGCGTATATATAGCGATTCCCTGCCGCTGCATCAGGTTGGTTGTTGTCAGGTCCTTTACCATACTTTTCCTACTCGTTTGCAGCTCAGCATGGCAGACCTCCCCACTGAAAAGGTCGCTGATACCACCGTGCAGCCCGACTCATCATCTGACGAAGAAGACAAGCTGAGAGAGGTCCTGAAGACTGAGGTTCTCCGAGATGAGAACGATCCTGATAATGGCAAGACGCCTGAGGAGCGCGCTGCAATTGTATGCACCTGGGAGAGATCTTCGGTCCTTTCCACACCGCCTTCTGACAGCCATTCTACAGGACAAGACGTTGATGCGCAAAGTCGACCGATGGCTCATTCCTTGGATGTGTCTGCTCTACCTTCTGTCCTTCCTTGATCGCACGAACATCGGGAACGCCCGAGTCGCGGGCATTGAAGATGACCTGGGCATGGAGGGCCATGACTACAACAACACCCTGACCATCTTCGTATGTGGCCGTGTCTCTACTCATCTGCGTTGCCGCTTACGCATAGGTAGTTCATCTCCTACGCCCTCGCCGAGCCCATGACCAACGTTCTCCTTAAGCGCATGACGCCCAGGGTCTTCTTCACATCGATCATCGTAGCGTGGGGTGTGGTCATGACGTTGATGGGCCTCGTCACCAGTTACGGAGGCTTACTTGCCGCGCGTTTCGCGCTTGGTTTGGCGGAGGCTGGCCTCTACCCAGGTTGGTACATCGCCCGTTGAGCTGCTTCCACGACCCGCTGACCGCTCACAGGCGCCAATTACTATCTGTCCTGCTGGTATCGCCGCAGTGAGCTCGGCATTCGTACGGCAACCTTCTTTGCCATGGCCGCAATCGCGGGCTCCTTCGGTGGACTCCTGGCAGCCGCCATCTCGCTGATGGACGACATTGGTGGCAGAAAAGGATGGGCTTGGATTGTAAGAGCTTTCTAACGGAAACATCAAATTCACGCTGACAACCACTCAGTTCATTCTGGAAGGTATAGTGACTACCATCGTCGGTATTGCGAGTTGGTGGATGGTGTTCGACTGGCCAGACACTGCACGCTTCTTGAGCCCCGATGAACGCATTCGAGTCCAGCGCCGCCTCGCCGCTGACAACCAAACCCATACATCGGAGCAGTACGACAAACGTCACATCATAGCCGCCGCCAAGGACTGGAAGACGTACGCTTATGCTGTCGTCTGGATGGGCAATCTATGCCCTCTCTATTCCTTCAGCCTCTTCCTCCCAACCATCATCGCTGGTCTCGGTTACGAAGGAACGACCGCACAGCTCATGACCGTACCCCCATACGCCGTCGCAGCTGTCTTGACAATCTTTGTCGGCTTCCTGGCTGACCGTACACAGCAGCGGGGAATCTACAACTTGGTGTGCGTCTCCGTCGCGGCTGTAGGCTTCATTATGCTACTCGCAACCCCAAACCACAACGTACAGTACGCCGGAACTTTCTTGGCTGCAGCTGGCATTTATCCGACGATACCAAACTCTCTCTCGTGGGCAGCAAACAACTTCGAAGGTGTCTACAAGCGGGGAGTCGTGATTGGTACTATCGTGGGCTGGGGCAACCTTAACGGCGTGGTTTCGTGCAACATCTATCTTGCTTCCGAGAGCCCGCGATTCTGGACCGGACACGCAGTGGTACTCTCATGGCAGATCTGCTTCTTGCTCGGCGGAACAGTCTTCCTACATATCATGCTCGGGCGGGAAAACAAGAAGCGTATGGCTGGCGAGAGAGATTATCTGATGGAAGGCAAGACCGCTGAGGACATGGTGTTCATGGGCGATCAGCGTCCGGACTTCATCTACATGCGTTAGACGGAGTGCTAGCGAAGAAATCTTGCATTGGTTCCAGGTTTGGCACCTTGAGGAGTCTTGAGCCAGACATCAGATCTTTGGTGCCTCACAATGGGGGAGGAAGTAGTGAGTCGATGTTTCTAAACAGAGCAATGTTGCGAGAAGGGAGCTTTGGACACTGAGCTCGCTATCTCTTCTGAAGGCACCGTCTCAATCCACAGCCGTCCTCATCAAGAGGGCTGAAGGAGTTGTGCGATCGTTCAAGCGGATCATGAGGACGGCTGGGCTGCGCATGCCTCGACGCCAGTGGTAGGGGCATATAGATTTCAGCCACCCAAAGTGCAGACCTAGCTCGCAGGTCCTTCCCATCAAATTTGTGTGACAGCTCGACTTTGCTACTCGACGTATACCAAATCAATGCAGAATGCAGATGGCACTTCTTCCAAGGCACGATTGATGGCGTCAGCCGACGAGTGCACGTCAATGCTGTGAATTCACATTACACTGTCGATTGCTTACAAGTTGCAGTCCAAGATGTGCGGAGGCCGGAAGGTGAAATCAGTAGATGGTATATGTAGTGCAGAGATGGACAGCGGTGTATGATCAACGGGAGTGTTTCGCAATCAATGTCATGCTGCAGTGCTAGTACCCACAAACAGCAAAGCTTCAATGCAATCATGACGGGTATGCTATGTATCTCACTCCACAGATGCCTCCTCGATCTTCCTCACAATTCAGCTCCACCAGCAAGTTGCCACTCCATATGAACATAACCGCCACCGTGCGTATGTATCTCTATCCTGTAGACCTTCAACTGTCCTACGTGGTCCTCACCGTTCCCAAACCCTGCGCAATGTGCCGGTGTCTCGTGAGCATGTCATATCACGTAGCGGAAGAAAGGGCTCTTGTCGCCCATCCTCGTCAACTCATCGTCGCTGTACTTCGCCCGAATCTCTTCGGCAGACATGGCATCCCTCTTTCTGTTCTGGTTTCGGTATGCGAGCGCGAGCAAACCAGCAGAGGCAATCGCGGCGCAAAGGATGCCGAGCTGTGACCCTTACAGTCAGTATGGGGATGAAAGTGAGAACAGAAAACTGGGCAGATACTGACGCATAAGCCATATCCCAACGGATAGCTTGGAGCCTGAGCAGCAATAAAGATGTTCGATCCGACAAGCCCACCAAGATTGGCGCCGGTGAGAATGAATGCCATACCAATAGCACGCTTCCAGGACGGTGCTAGGTTGTTGCCAGTCCAGCTGAGGATACTCACAATTCCTGCATAGGCTCCAACAGGAATGAAAAAGAGGAAGAAGAAAGTCACGCCTTCGTAGCCTCCCGTTTGTGGGATGGCAAGGAGGGCAACGCAGCCGACCACGGCGATGGAGTAAGGGCCAGCCACAAAGACCCATCGAATTCCTAGGATGCGAACGAATCAGCACATGTCCCACAGTGACCAACGGCTGTTACCATCAGTGCACTTACGGCGCTTGTCGGCAAGCCAGGCAAACAACAGGACGCCCAGAAAACCAGCCACGAAGAGAGGCATGGTGACCAACTGGGCGATCGCATTCTCATATCCAAGACTAACAACAATTGTAGGGGCGGTGTAGGTGAAGGCGTAGATGATGATGCTGTTGCCCCAACAGCAGACAATCGTGAGCCACAGCTTCCAGTCCAGGAGGACCCCGGTCAGAGATTTGACCGAAAATTTGTCGTCGTAATCCACTTGGCCGGCTGCAGTGCCAGCATCATGCTCAAGCCGCTCCATCAAATGGTCTTTCTCCCATTCTTCAAGGAAGGAGGCCTTTCTCGGAGAGTCTGGAAGGATGAACGGTACACAGCATCCTACCAGTACGGTGACGATGCCTTCGAGGATGAATCTGCACGTGAAGGTCAGTTATATCGTGACACCCAACAAGTACTGAAGATGTAACTCACATCCATCTCCATCCCTCCAAGCCAGCGACACCGTCCTATGCCAGCGTCAGCTTCTACTACATGTGACTCGAGCCCAGAAAGACGCACCATCTGGACGATCCCATACGACAGCAAGCCTGAGAAAGCTCCAGAGATCGCAGCACCGCCGTAGAATATCGCCATTCTTCGCTGAAGCTCGAACCGGCAGTACCACGTTGTGAGCAGATAAGAAGCGGCAGGGAAGAATCCAGATTCTGCCACGCCGAGCATGGTTCGCGTGGCAAGCAGACCGTGATAACCCTGAACGATGCCCTGTAGAGTCATCACTGTACCCCAGGCCAGCATCAAGATCGCAATCCACGTGCTGGGGTTCAGAAGTTTGAGGATCATATTACTCGGAATCTCCAGCAGAGCGTATGGAAAGAAAAACACCATCAAGGCATAATTGTACTGGGGGCCGACGAGATTTAAGTCCTCGCTCAGGCCGGCAATGTTTGCGTTGCCCATATTGCTACGGTCCAGGAAGGACAGAATGTAGAGAAGCACAAGCACCGGGAGCAGGCGGGTGTCAACCTTGCGTAGGATCCGGTTCGTCTCTTTGTCGTGGTAGGAAGGCAGCTGTGTTGTGCATCAGTGCTGCTCCTTTCGTTCGATGGAATTGGCAATTGGGTGCACACACGGCATGCTCAGCGAGTCCTGCATCATGGGAGTCAAGCCCTTCAACCCTGTCCAGGTGCTGTGCCTGTTCTTTAACCTCCTTCTCGTTGGTAGTCATGATGGCTACGGCTCTATCGTAGGCGTGATTAAGCTATGAACTGAGCAAGCTAGACGGAAGAGACGTGGAGATAGTAGCAGCGAGAAGGCGCTTTTATGCCAGGCATGCCAACAATGGTGCGGAGATGTCGCCAGCTCGGCTCTCGCTCTAGGCAAGAGACTAGACATGTGCGCGGCACATGGCATTGTCAATGTTCGTAGAGAGATCGGTCTGGACCGAGGGCAGATACACCCCACACTCCGCATCGCGTGGAGCAAGTTCTGGGGTAGTCTTACTAGTTTCTCGGTACTTTCCTTGGCAACATGTTCCGGGCGACAAACGCCGACCGGCTTGTAAGAATGGGACGTATTAAAGCTAGCTTCCTGGATCCTGCGACAACCGGAACAGCGGCCTGAAGCTCAAAGGTCAAGTGGAAATTTGGAGCAGCAGATGATGCTCGATCTGTAGAAACCTGGTAGTGAGTCCGTTCTCCTCATCGCGGGACAACCGGAAGAGCGAGCTATTTGAGGCTGGCGTAGATAGTTCATCTCACTGCCCAATGTGTTTGATGTAGCACCATCACAAACAGCTCACGAGCTCTTATAAGCACCCACAGTGGAGCTTTAGGACGCTGGCCGACCTTTGCTTTTCAATCGCCTCTCGTCTATCCGAGGTCATTGGCATATTTTTATTCTCTCCAGATTGGAAGACATTATCCCAGCGTCCAGAAGTAGCCATCCGGCATTTACCATGCTAGAAGTATCGCGGCTGCGATCTACTGTATGTCCTTGCATGATGATGTTAGGACGCTTCTAGGCTTCGAGAGGATGATAGCAGCGGTTCAGCCAGTACACCTGAGGGATGGAGAGCCGGTGTACCGTAGGACTGCACCTGTTGGCCTTCCTTTCAGACCGCCCGTAGAACTTGAAGTCTGGCGTAAGAAAGTGGTAGTTGCTGGGAAGAGCGGGCACATTAAGCGGTGCCGCTGATACCAGAAGTCCGGTATGCTGTGTAGGGAGACAATCGCCTCACTTTGATCGACCTCGAGATACCAGGACTATACGCGGCCATGAACCCCAGGACTGTCGACAGAGCGATGGGCGAGCTGGATATTTTTCGACAGCTCAGTCACCTTCTTGGGAACACTTCAAGGCTCCACAGGTTCGAAAGCTTTGGCACGACTCATCCACAAGATCGCGCGGTGGGTTCCGCTCGCCTCCCGGCTTGTACCTGTTAGCAGAAAACACGTTTTGTGGGAAAAGGAAGATGAAGTTGAGGTTGGAGCGATGTGTTGGAAAGCGTGTGTAACCTTACGAAAACGGGACAGAGCTGTTGTAGCGGTTCAGCATCCCTTGATGGAGTACGGGTCATCTGTCACGATGTCCCGGTCTCCCAGCAGGCTGATACTTCTGGATCGTTCTGCACATGGTAGTCTGCACACTGAGCAGGAGGAAGAGTGGCCTTTTGAATCCTTGATCACATGAGGGGTAGGAAGATTCGGCCCTGTGTGCAAATGGCTTTCCAGTTTCCAGGCGCGGCTGAGTGTTTCTAGCGAGCTAGGCCATACGGTGCTTCAGCTACTCAACCCCTTGGTATGACCGGCAGCAGCACAGGTGACGGTCTGAAGCGTCTCGGCAGCTTGTAAGCCGCAGGTCTGCAGCAGAGCAGCGGAAGGGTCGAGGTAGTGCGCTGAGGACATAGCAGATCACCAAATTCAATCCTCCGTCTCGGACGCAGTCTCCACCCAAGCAGCTGGACAGCTTCAATGAGACATATGAAGCCGTGGTAGATGATTAAATCCGCACCGAGAGGATCTGAAGACTGGATGGGAGATGGGAGAATGGGAGAAGTTGCTTCGGGTTGGTGTTGTACATTGGCTCGATTGGTAACCCGGTGATTCATATTCATACGCTAGGAGAAAATATCTTCCTCTCCGTTGGGCCCTTCAAATGCCACCACTTCCCCTCTCGCTGTCGTCTGCAACCCGCTTGTGAGCCGCCATGTTGGGGAGAATACGGGCTTTGAAGGCTTCGGCGGCAGGCAAGTCTTTTGACGGACCAGTTCATCCTTGCTGGAGCTTCAGAGGCGTCGTCAGCTCCAAGCTGCACTGCAGTAGCTCGCCTAGCAGAAGAACAAGAGCGCGGCGTGCATGAGGCGATGCTGAACGGACCTTGGACCTTCCTCAGAGGTAGAAATGCCATGAGTATGGCTTTCTTGCCGCGGTAAATCTCAAGGTTACCCGCGGGTGCGAGCAACGAGTGCTTGGGCCAAGGACGCCAAACTACGCGGGCGTTGGTGTTGAGGATGCGGCAAAACACGTGTCCATCGCAATTGGATGCTCCGCTGGACTCTTGAAGGGCAGGACTGTCCAAGTCTCCGTCACTATTAGCTATGCACAGCCCCACAGCTCCAGACTTACAGCAGCCATTGCGGGGGCATTGGAGTACTGGTCGCGTAGGGCAGCTTCTACACAAGAAGGATGTTCAAGCTGAAGCGAAGGATTGGAGGACATCGGCCTTCGCCGCGGGGCGGTTGGTCGGCCTGGGTATGTCCACAAGTTCAGCGTCTTCCCGCCTACACCATCAACGGAATCGCAGCTGGATGGAGCAGTCAAGTGCTGCAACCTCTCATCCCCGTGGACTTTGCCGGCTCCGGAAAGTACGTTTTCACTGCATGGCTTCGTGATCAGGCCGAGCAGCAAGGCATCCTCTGCATCGGCGGCTTCGCTACATCAATGCTCGTGCAAACCTTCCTCATCGCTAACCACGGCGTTGGATTGAGCTTTGCCGGCTGCTTTTTCGTCTCGCTTGGGCTCTCGACATTGATCGGCGGGGGCTTTACATGGCTCGGCATCAAAAAGCTCTCACTACGACAAGTAGGGATTTGCAACTGGGATGCAGATTGCCATTGGCAGCGCTGCCGGTGCGGCCTCACCGTTCAAATATAGCGCAAGCGACACGCCTACCTATGATTTGTCCATGGCGCGACGATCGAGCTGCTTATTCTGACGACAAGAAGAAGTCGACTGGCAGAGAAGATCGCAGGGCGGAGGCCTTGAGCGAGGAAAGTGCTAAGCTGAGAGAACTGAGTACACATTTCGGGCTCATGCCGGTGAGATGTGGCAGCTTCAAGACCTGAACTCCACATGGGTGGTTTCATATGCACATGCACCTTTCTGACTAAATATGACCACTCGATCGCCAACTAGCTACCCACATTCCAAAGCATAATCTAGGCACCCCAGCGAATCGTCCATGGCTTCTCAGCAAAAGAGCAAGCCCAATACTCCCCCAAATGTCTCGGACGCTCACACCATCGTCCGCATGCTACATGTCGCCTAGAACATCGTTTCCGATCACATCTCCTGCTGCAGGCCCCCGAGTTGACACGTTTTGTCTCGGTCTGATTGTTGCAAGTCCATCAAAGTCTGATTCAGCTTTGCCTTCACGAACTCTCTCTTCTCCTCAGAGAGACTTTCTGTCCATGCCTCGGTCGCCCGGTACATGCTGCTGTATCTGGCATAGACCTCATCGACTACACCCAGGGCGTTCATGACGGCTTGGTACAATTTGGCTTCTTCGCGGTTCACGTCCTCATTGTTAACCTTCTGGCGTGCTTCGTCGAGAGTAGTTCTGGTCTGCCCAAGGGTTTCGTTGTCACATTTGCATCTGAAGTCAATGTAGATCATGCACTTTGTCTTCGAAGAGGCATTGTTGAATTGGGTAGAGCCCATCGCCAAGCCACGTGGAGCAGACTTTGTGCTGTTTACATGGCCTCTCGGATCTCTTCACGCTCGGACCTCGTGAAGATACCACCCGTCATCGTGAAGGCGTGGGGAGGTTCGGAGATGTTGAGTGGGTGGATCGAAGGTGGTTGGTGGTATTGATGGCGGAGATGTCTCAGCGTGGCAGTGGGCGTGGATGTCTGATCGTGATCGTTATGTTCGATGTTCGAGAGGTTTGAGAGAGCTATGCTGGGCGGGAGAAAGGTTTCGAAGAAGTGTATTCAAAGATGCGAAGAGTAGAGTGGAGTGGAGGAAGAGGAATTTGCTCGAGAGTGCCTACAGCTTATATTCGCCTTTCCAGCGGCTGGTTGCTGGATGTGAGCTCCAAGTGGGATATCGATCTTCCATTCACTGAGCGACCGATGGCTCGATTTCCAATTCACGGGCGCCAACATTTCCCGCCGTGAACGAGCTGAGGGTGCAAACTTCGCGTTGAATGCGACCGTCTTTGCCGCTTTGCAGTCCGTTAGCGCATCCGATCGCGGTCGTTCGATCAGCATGGTGTCACTGCGTCGCAGTCAATATCTTCCCGCGTTGCGAATGTGGATAGACCGACTGCGTGAATGAAGTATGCCCCCCGTCATCACCTCGCCCGCGCCATAAGGCCGGCCTTGAGATTGATCACAGTGGCCAGTGTGCAACCTCAGCCCAGCTTGGCTATCTCGGACCAGGCGCAGTTGGGAAGCAGGGAAGCAGGCTGATCGAAATGGTTACACTCATGGTAGTGGCGTACAGAATCCAGCATCTCGAAGAGTACCGGGTCGGTGCAGGCGTGAAGGTAGCCCGCTGATACCAAAGCCATTTCCAGCCTCCGGGAAGTCGATGCCGATCTGGTGTCACGAATGCATTTTCATGTGTTTGATGAATGGAACATTCAGATGGGCATGGTGCGAGCACTACCAACATGGGAAACCGAGGCCTTTGTCTGCTGATGGGTCGGTGTCAGTGTGCCGTCTTGTACGTCACACCGGTGCTACCAGAACTTACGTGAGGCCGCGAATGACAAAGAAGATGCTGCCAACTTCTCAGGTAGTGAGATGAGTGTGCAAGGACGCTCGATGTGTGGGTACGTGCAAGTAGGTGGAAGGTGCATTCCTGAGAAACTCTTTTTACCTTTCCTTGCACCCACTTCACCCCGTTTTCGAGGTTTTCATCGGCGTCTCCAACATCACCACGATGGCGCGGTCACTCCAGTTTCTCGTGCTCGGCATCACTGGTCTTGCAGCTGCGAAGACAACCTGCTCTGAAAAGGCAACATCAGCGACTCCTACACCACAGCTGAGTTGCACGACGTCCTCAAACTTCCGCCTCGTTGCAGACGTCATCTCCGGCGACCTCGCCCCCTCCATCCAAGACTGGGCAGTCTCCTCATACCACATCGGCGCCTGCTATGACTACGCCATACTTCAGCCCAATGACGGAAGCTCACCAGACTACAGCCGCGCCTTCTATGTCAACGGCACGGCTGCTGATGCAAGGGACAAGACCAGCGACATCATCACCGATGGCGCAACACCACCAGTGCCGTATGGAGTCATCATTCCATCTGCCAACGAGACCGACCAAGATGACAGACGCCCTGTTCAAATCAACTGCGGCTATGGTACTGCCGGTGTAGTCGTCTCACGCGGCTCAAGCATGAAGCCTCACCTCCGCTACGTCGACAAGACTGCTGATACACGCTTCGGCGGGTGGTATGCGTGCGACTCTGACTTGCCGTACGGGCCTGCGGTCGTGCTATACTATCGAGACCGCGAGGAAGCCATTCCAGAAGAATGTGCAGAGCTCACGCTGTACACGCAGTGGTAGGTTTGCAAAATTGCCATACAAACTCAAGACTGACTGCTTGAACAGCATCGAGCATGTCTCGACCGTCGACGACAACGCAAGGCCAGCACCTTGCGAAGAAATCATTGAGGATGAGGACTGAGGAAGAAACCACCCGACCCTTGGGAGGTAGCGAGACGGTTCGTGGGGAAGCGGACGTGCATGCGCCCTCGGTGGTTGCGCAAGGCCGAGAGCTATTTCCAGTCGCAGATTCGAGACTTCAGGCCTGGTCCGTCTCCGTGAACCGGGCTGGGAGCATTGCGCATAGATCATTCAATGGACAATTCCCTCCTGTCTCACATGGCTACAGCCTCCTCGGGGAGGGGAGGCCAGCGTCCTTCATCTTCTTTCACCTCACGTCTTCCTGCTTCCTGTCTTTCGCATTCCTTTCTATGAACTACCTGGGTAACCTTCACGTCTTCTTACTTTAATCGACAGCCATGCCTTTCAACATCCAACCCGTCCGACCACTGAAGCGACGCGCCGCCGACGACGACGATCTCTACTGCGCGCCCGTCAAACAGCGGCGCATGGACTTCGACATGGACGATTCTTCGAACTCTACGAGCAGCATGGACCTCGACGAAGTGCGCCTTTCTACGCGCAATGCACTAGACTACCACTCAGCGAGCCCCGAGCCCTCCAACCTCCAGAAATGCTACTACGGCCCGGGCTTGATCGCCTTCCCCCACTCCCTCGAAGTCTTCAACAAGGCCAGCAACAACTGGTACTGGAACGCGTCCTGCTTCCTCAACAACCGTGCTCTGGACACCGTCGAAAGCAACCAGATCTGCACCCACTTCCAGAACCGCTGCGGCTGGTCGCCTTCTCCGGGCAATCTGCCCGCGATCCAACTGGGGACGAGCGAAGACATGATCGGCCGCTCGACACCACGCTTCTCCACCTTCGTCGTCTTTCCGAACATCAGCGGCGGGGTCGTGCATTCAGAGGAGTTCATGCGCGCATGGACGGACTACGTGATGGTGCCTTCTATACTACACGCGGCGCGGAGACGGGAAGGGTGCACCTACGGCGTGCCCGCGTACGCGCGATCATACCGCGGCATCAGGATGGCGAGCGACTGCCAGCGAATAGTCTCAAACCATGAAGCCCCGGAGACGCCGGTGTCGATCAAAGTACGGTCAGATGAGCTGGGAGATCTGTGGCAGAATATGCAGAGCATCGTGAACAGAGACCCGGTGCTGTGGGAATTCCAGGACGCGTTCTTGGTGGTGGTAGCGGGGCAGGACTCAGAGACGGGCATGGAGTGTTACGGCTCGGATCTGCGGTCGTTCTGGGGACACTTCAGCATCAAGTTCGACCGCGTGGTGAACATGGACCACGTGCCGGCGGATTCGGTGACGATATCACCCAAGGTGTACTATTCTGGACTTGATAGTGTTAGATTAGCTTGCTTGCCGTGAGTTGGCGCAAATGTACAAATAGTGTATCAATGAATCAACCGCACCTTTCACGCGCAGTTAACTATGAGGGCTGGTTTGCTGACTGACCGGCTGTCTTCATGCGGGCAAATAGATGGAATCAAGTATACGATGAGTTGGGCACTCGTCTGCCTGAGCAACCATGCCGCATCGCCAGTAGCTCAACACCATGTTGCATTTGGACGAGGCAGCAGCCCTCGTTCTCATACTGTTGGCGCTGTTCAAGAAACACAAACCAGGGAGGCGAGCAGAGCAACGTCGGTTCGGGTTGAGACTGGAAGCAGTGCTTCTCGAAGAACGCCAGCAGCGAGCGCAGATGGAGAGGACGAAGGACAGGGAGGCCGAAGAGATGAGAAAGCGAGAACAGAGCGAACGCAGACAACGGAGACGACATCGACATAGGAAGGAAAGGTAGCTGTGGTACCGGGAGACGGCCACAGGTCGACAACGAGCGAAACATCGTACCATGTGGTTCGACATTGATATACCGCAATCTATCGAACGCTCATCAACACATCATACACCCAACAAACGCTTCAAAGCCGGCCAGCCAACCACCTCCGCCCAGACATCCACCATACTTAGCTGTTCAGGTAATCCCTGATTGCGCCCCTCAGCTTGCCGGCACCCTCACCAACCATCGCAGTTAGATTCTCGATATCGTCGCCAGCCGTAATACCAAATCTGCGGACAAAGTCCTTTGCCGCATCTTCCATGTTACCACTGTACTCCGCTGAGTCCATGTCCTCTTCAGGCCGGCCAAAGTACGCATTGGAAGAAATAGAGGTGGCGCCTTCGAAGCCTTGCAGGCGTGTGCGAGCTTCGTTCTGTTGAGTGGGATTGAAGTCGTTGCGGCCAAAGAATTCGTCTGAAGAGATCCCTTTTTGTGTGCCAAACTTCTCGCGCGCGAAGCGTTCGGAGTCATCTGTGTTGCAGTAGCATTAGCATAGGCCTATGAGAATTAGAAGAGCCTCCCTCAACGTACCCTGCACGGCGGGCTTGCTGCTGACAGCGCCAAATCCAAGCCCTCTTGCCGGCGCGGCACCACCAGCAGCCTTTGCCGCACCTCCACCGACCTGCCCAAAGCCCAGTTTCCGCACGCCCATGCCCAACCTATCCATGTCGCTGTCACTCTGTTGTTTCGAGCCTCCAGTTGCTCCGAAGCTGCCTGCTCGCCCTGGGCTCACTGGTGTTGGCTGGTGTATTGTCGCTGTGCTCGCAGCAGGTTGTGATGCAGTTATCGTGCTCTCTGCTGGCGTCTCTTCGTTCGGATCGTATCCCAACCTCTCTTTCCGCTCGGCTTCCTCCCGAGCCTTCTTCTCTGCCTCATCAAAGTCAAGCGCACTGGAGTCCACCTTCTTCGCTCCCAGTTTCGTCTTCTTTGCGCCCAAGATGTTGGCTTTAGGCTTGCTGGCTGTGGCTGTCTTGCGAACGGCGGAAGAGGAGATCGCACGAGCAGCTGCAGGAGGAGCGGATGATTCTGAACCCGCCGCATCGGAAGTCTTGAGTGGTGATTTTGGTCGTCCTGCTGCGTTGTTTCCATTGGCATTGAGGAAAGGTGAAGCGGTGCGATTGATGCCTGGTGTCCCTGTCCGTGAAGGAGGGTTGCTGGGTCTTTTGATTGCTGGCTTGTCCCATGAAGAGAAGAAGTCGTCACCGGGTTCGCCGGCAGGAGTGTTTGTTCCAGTGCCTTCGCTGTCGTCTACCAAGTCATCCACATTGACATCATCCGGGAATCTGCGCAACGTCTGTCAGTCACAGTCCTCTCCGCTTCTCTTGCGCCTCACTCACTTCCTGATGTCCGCCTCCACCCTCCGCGCCAGCTCATCCTTGTACTTCGTCGCCGCATTGCTCGTGTATTTCGTTTTGGGGTCCTTGCTCGCCAAAGCCGCCGTACCGCCGTGCGTCTGGAAGTACTTGGTAGCGCTCTCATTGCCACCCGTCTTCATCCGCCGTAGTTGATCCCATTGCCATTCTGCGTCCCAAAGCCATGTCAGCCTGTGCCCAACACCCTTCCTTTCCCCAGCATTCTTGGACTACTCACGGTCGAGATTGGTACTCCGCACAAAGCTGATGTGCACACCCAGGTTCCGGTGGTTGGCAGAGCAGTCCAAACACAAATAGATGCCGAAGGGCACGCTGGACCAGGTGGGGTTCTTTGCGCCGCAGTCGAAACAGATCTTGTTGGCCGCGTTGCGCTTCAGCTTCTCGAAGATGCTGTGCGATGTCGTCTTGGGTGCGAGGGCCATGGCTGCGTATCAGTCGTAGGGAGAAGACGGCAGAGGAGGCGGTAGTGGTGGTATTGAAGTGGAGTGGGACAGCCAGGTGGAATATTTGACCCTTGCGGAAGGTCAGCCCTCGAACCACTCTTGGCACGTTCACCATCATAACCAACAAGACGGAGAGCAGAGGAAGGGGTTGTTAACGCGGATGATCGTGACGGCATCATGCCAATGAACACTACTACAGGCCAGAAGAGCACCCACGCTCAAGCACCAAAACTCAAAGAGCCGTAGATATCACACCAACCATGCCTCCTTCATACCGATAACCCAACGAACGCCACGCTAATCCACTCAATCCGTCTCCGACATCACCTCGGATCAATAGCCGGCCAGAACATCCTCGCCTTGACCCCAATGTCCACCTCAAAGATGCCGTCTTCACAAGCAGCCCACAACGTCCTGCCATCGGGACTCATGGCCAGTCCTGCAGTCCGCACACCGACCTCCCTCCCAAACCCATTCCGTAGCTGCTGCATCTGCTGGAGCTGCACCCTCCGAAGTAAGATCTCGTTGCCTTGAGTGAAACCGCCAGGGAACGCACGAGCAGCTGCTCCGGCATTTGGGCCTAGAGTCGCACCAGCAAGGCCAGAATCTCGTGCGTCTCCCAGACTGCGTAGCCGATCACGCTGACGTGCGAGAGAGCGAGCCCGAGCGCGTTCGGCAGCCAACTCGGTTTGAAGGTCAGATTCTGTCGGCCGCATGCTCGATGGAGAGCTGTAGTCGCGGATGCCGGTTGGTGGGGATGCTCGAGCAGCACCCTCTTGCAAGCGTGAGCGAGCATTCTCGAACAGCGGACCGCGGGCAAGCGACATGTGCTCTTCGATGGTACGCCAGGGGTTCTGATCTTCTTCAGCAGCGGCCGCGGCGGCATCGGCAGCGGGGCCACGGCTGGTAGAGCTCGAAGGGGAGTCGGTAGCGGGTGGACTGAGGACAACTGAAGCTCGGCGGCGAGGTAAGCGTGAGCCATCGCTGAGTCGGACGAGACTGTTGGTCGTTGCCGCCCATTGGCTCGCTCCGCTACCTCTGCCACTATTGCTCATGCTCTCAAGCGATGGAAGCGAATCGGGCGTGTCAGGACCATGTGATGATCTTGGCCGCGGCCCTGGGCTCGCTGCATTCGTCCTGGAGAGCTCTGGAAAAGAGTCTTGCACCGAGCTCAAAATCTCACTGATCGGTCTTGTCGAAGGGTCGCCAGCCTCAGTACTTGTAGCACCTGAGCGTGTAGAAGGTGTATCTCGAAACATGTCAGCTGAAGTGTAGTTGACACCTCTCGGCTGTCCACCATTCTGCGATCGTGCCTCCTCCTGCTGTCTTGCCGTCCTTAAATTGTCAAGGACCTGCTGTTCTCGAGCGGTAAGGCCTCGTGGATCGTCGAGGAGCGCCGCCTGCTGCCGTGCATCCCGTTCAGCCTGCATCTGGCTTCGCGCGCTCGCCAAGTCAACCCTCTGCTGCCGATGTCTTCTCCGCGCATCAAGCGATTCGTACGCAGTATCCTCGCCCTGCCGATACCGCCGTATCAAATCTCGCTCCAGCTCGTCAAGCTCTCGCAGATCCAAAGCCAGCCCAGAAGGATGCGAGCCCATGCTCATGACATCCTCGCTCGGCACATCTTCGTACGCCATCCGCCGTAGCTTCTCATCCCTGGGCTCCAAGCTAATGACCTGCCGACTCTTGAGACCCGTTCGCAGATCGCCGATGCATATCCGTCCTTGGTCTTCAGCCCAAACAAGTAGATCCCAAGGCTCAGGCGAAAACATCATTGTTCGTATGGCGCCGGGATGAGGGTTGGTCAGATCGGGTCTCGAGCCAGGCACTACCGCCACCACCGCATCACTGTCATCAACATCCGAGTCTTTCAAAAAGTCGATGTCAAGGACTGTGATGTATCCGCCCTCCGAGCCCACAGCGACCAGTTGCCCGCTCGGGCTCCAGGCGGTTGTGAAATAGCACATCGTGCTCGCCTGCTCCGAGAAATGTAGGCTGACAACATTCGTTAACGTCCACTTGATGCTCGCGCTCGTAAGTCTGTTGTGCGGTTTGTGTATCTGCGGTGGCTGCTGCACGATTTCCCTCGTAAAGAAGTAGGCCAGATTCACATCACCTACCGCCACCAGCGTCTGCCCATCTGGACTGACGGTAGCATGGTTCATGAAGAACGGCAGCTCTAGACAAGCAGTCTCGGTGCTCGAAGGTAAGCTGTAGACTCTGACCGTCCGATCGTTGTTCGTCAGGACCGCCACAATGTCGTCCAGATGCGCCTCCTCGTCCTGTATGCGGTGTATCGAGATCGAATTCACTATATCCTCCCCGATCCGCTGTACATTGACGCTCGCCGCTCTCCTGCCGCCATCATGCGTATGCTGCTGTGCCTGCCGCCACGAATCCAGAGGCAGAGCTGTGTCCACGTCCATGCTTCCTCTCCCAGCTGATCCGTCCAGCTTGATCGCCGCAAAGTGTCCGCGCTCCTCGCCGCCGATACAGACGTAGCCGAAGCCGCTGGCGGTACATCGTGCTTCGAAGGGGATTGAAGCGATGTGCTTGCGCTTCTTCGTGCTTGTATTCAGGCAAAATATATCATGACCCGAGGCGAAGTAGAGGAGGTCGGGCTCGGGGGTGGAGATGTAGTGTCGGAGTTGCCAGTGGCTGGATCTCGAGGTTAGTCTCCCATTCACGTGGTTCCAGCTGAGGCTACTCACGCGACTGGTATGCGGACGGGGTAGAAGCCCTTCTCTGCTTTGGCGAGGTTCTGCGCTTCAGGGTGACTATTCCCAATGTTAGCTTGTGCTCCTCTGCTCTTTTTGCGCGTCCTCTCAACCTACGGAACCCAGTCAATGGCCATCCTCGCTGCCCTTCTCCAGGGTCCCCTGCCCGCCAGGTCGTTGATGTTCGGTGGCGGAGGCGCCGTGGGCTGCACTTCCGGTTGCCGGCCTCGGAGACTCAAGCGAACGAGCGTGTTGCCGAAGAGCCTGCGGTTGCGGAGTGGGTATGGTTAGCTAATTGATCTGCTTGGGGATGTGAAGAATGTGAAGAGGTGTTGTTGTTGCAATGCTGGTTGAAGGTGGGGAGAAAGCAGCAGCAGCAGCGAGCGGGATGAGGCTACGTCACAAGGACTTCTTGCAGACTGGATGCTGCCATTCACTACCACTCATATCCTTCTCTTGGTTGATTCGAGATATCTGGTATATTAATACCTTAGGTGATAGTCTACTCAGGTCTAGAACGAATGGTGGAACATACCGCAACCTGCACGAGAGGTCTCAAACGTGGTACGTCTGCGGAACCTACTGACAATGGGAGGCAGCCGCACAGGAGCATTCGCTACATGTACTACAAAGCAAACGGGAAAGATTGTCATGCGGTATTACATGCCACTCGATGCATAGGAAAGGACGGTGTGGAGATTGTCTCTCATTCGTATAAGCAGCATTGGCTTCAACATTATGGACTGGCTTTTCCGCCTGCACTGCAATGCCCGCTCATCGAGAACTCCCCATCGTTCATGCCACCATACCATCATAACTCATGCCAGCCTTCTACTGGGGTCCAAGAGGTTCACATTCTCATTTTCAGGTAGCTATTGCACGTGCTGCCATGGGCGAGTCGTCTCTGGCATTCTAGGCCCTGGCGGAGAAAAACAACGTCAGCAGCTGGCCTCGAATGAAGGTTCCTAAGCAGTACTCACTTCTCCTTCTGGACCTTCGCGACGGCCTCCTCGACACGCTTGAAGAGGGGGTGGTTCTCCTCCAGCCCAGTGAGGCTCTTCGTCGCCTCGGTCGCGCTCATCTCCTTCATCTTCTTGGCCAGCTCCGCGCTCTCCTCGTCGCCCTCAACGTTCTGGAAGCGCAGGGCCATCTCGACACCACCCATCAGGCAGTCCACCTTCTCGCCGTTCTCGGCAAGCATAGCCGCTGGTCCGATGAAGCGCTCCTTGCGGGAAAGCTTGCGGAGGGGAGCACGACCGACACGCTCCACCACATCCTTCAGCACTGGGTTGGAGATACGCTTGACGATGGCCTGAACGTACTCCTCCTGCTCGCTCTTGCTGATGTGGGTGAACTTCGTGCAGATGAGGTGAGCGGTCTCCTTGAGAGTGTTCTGGACGATGTCATGCAGCTCCTTGTCCTCAAGCACCTCGTGAATGTACGTCTTGCCTTTGTTGTAGCCGTAGTAGGCGGCGGTGGCGTGGCCAGTATTGACAGTGTACAACTTGCGCTCAATGTACGGCTGGAGGTCCTCAACGTAGTGCACGCCTTTGATCGCTGGTGGTTCGCTGGGCTTGAACGGGGCGGACTCAACACACCACTCGTAGAACTTCTCAATCTTCACGTTCATGCCCATGCCTTCGTCCTGTAGTGGCACAATACGGTCGATGGCCGAGTTGGCGAAGCGAGCCTTGTCCTTGATGTTGGCCTTGGTCTCGTCGGACAGCTTCTGCTCGATGAAGCCGCGGAGAGTGTCGGTGGCTCCAATGGCGTTCTCGCAAGCAATGACAGCAATCGGGTTGCTCTCCTTGCGGGCCTCGATACCCTTGGCAATTGGCTCGGCGATGAATTTGAGGATGTTGGGGCCGACGGCGCAGGTGACGGTGTCCGCAGTAGCGATCTCGTGGATCACCTTGTCCATCTCATGCTTGCTGTTGATGGCGCGGAAGTTGTCGATTGTGAACTTCTTCTCGCCCTCTGGTCCGATCTCGGTGACCTCGTAGCTTGGAGTCTTCTGGAGGGTCTCGATGAGGCTGTCAATAACATCCACAAAGACGACTTCGTAGCCAGACTCGTGCAGGAACTCGGCAACGAAGCCACGTCCGATGTTGCCGCCGCCGAAGTGGATGCTCTTCTTGCCCATGGTGACGGTGTATATGGGGGTGAGGTGTCTGGAAGGGAAAGCGGTCAGTGGATATGAGGAGAAGTGAGGTTTGTCATATCGTAAGGAAGGTCGATGTAGGCGGTTGAGAGCAAGAAGCGGTCAAGTCTTGGTCGTTCCTAGCACATAGCCTTTGCAACAAGCTCGACGAGGGAGTTTGGTGGAGGCATTGCACTCACTCTGTGGTCTGAAAGCTTGAGGGAAGGTCTTGTGAAGGGGTTCCTTTTGACAACGGCTATGATTCCAGTGTCAGCGCTTGTATCTTGTCGGTGAGCGAGGTGAAGCCATTGAGGAGACGCAGCAGCAGGATGCTCGCTAGCAAGACGGCTGACGTACGTACCTTGCGTTGTTGTTATAGTGTCAACGAAGTCCAAGAGGTGTCGATGTGAAGGTATCGAGAAGGAAGAAGCAAAGGTGAACTGCGACTTTTCGTTGTGGAAGGAGAGTTTCGCTGGCAACACGTGGTGGGGCAAGAGCGCGTTGGTGGGGTTCCAGGCCAAGCGGATCATCTTCGTCACATGAAAGGCCCGATTCCTGCCCAACATAAACTTCTCGTTGGTCCGTCATACCGATCTAGGTACCTGTCGCACATGACTGACATGACCAACGAGTGCGAGCGGAAATGGTACACCAAGGGAACACTGAACCGTTACCCCGAACCCTGTTGAGAACAGCAGTATTATACAACTACGAACGCTGTGGGACCAATGGGTATCTTGCTTTTCCATCTGCAACGACTTGCAGTACTTTCAAACACCGCCTCAAGCATGTATCGCCTGCTGCACGTGCGGATACACCTTGACCATGTTGTGGTACAGCTCGGGGTGCTCTCTCATCAGCGCCTCCGGGTCCCACGCCATGGCAACGAAGATCGTGTCGATGCCGCTTGACAATGGCACCGTGAAGCAATGAGTGATCTGCAGGCCGATCAAGAATGCGTATGCGATCACGACTGGAGTGAAGTCGCCATCGCGGTTGTAGGCCGGGTCGGTGAAGATGAGGTAGAGGTAGGCCATCAGGGCACAGGCGAAAGCAACGAACGTCGCGCCCATAGTCAGGACCGGTCCGATCAGGCACTCGTTGATGAGGGCGTCGATGCCACGGTCTCGAATCAGGCGCTGCATCTGACATTAGCGAAGCACTTCAGACGCGGCCTAAGCCTGGACTTACCCAAGTAGCCTTTGCAGACTGGATGTACGACTTCCCGTACAGCGCAATGTACGAGAAAGCATAACGGTTGATGAAGTTGACCGCCCACTCGAGTATGCCAAGCAAGCACCTGACAACGCAGAAGGCGCAGCTGGCCGCAATGTTCCCGGAGTTGGCCTCGCTCTGCTGTGCAATCGAGCAGAGCTGTCTCAAGAACTGAATGATGGCGACAAGCAGACTGCCCAGGCTGATGGAGCCGAAGCTGTACGTCAACGCTCTTCTCGCTGCGCCACGAGTCGCACCCTTTGCTGGATTGTTCGGCGCAAAGAACCATGCGCCGTACACGCCGGAGATGGTCGTGTGGATCGTGTTCTTGAGCCACTCGGTGATCCAGTACCCGGCGAAAGTGATGAAGGCAGTCAGGCCGATGACGGTAGCGGAGCTGCAGTTACCGCCGGTAGAACACGCTGGGTTGTTGCCAGGCTCATACTTGACGTAGACGGCGACTAGAGTGACGCTGAAGTATGCTCCGAAAGCCGCTGCTGCGAGGCCACCGAGGAAGGACACGAGGTAGACATGGCCGAAGCTCTTGGAGACGTCGATGGCGGTCTGCAGCATGAGGACGCTGAACGGGATGCGCGGGATCCACGTCCAGAAGCAGAATGCGCTGAAGAGGCCGAAAAGCAGGAAGACGATGCCGCCGCTCCAGTAGTGTCTGTAGAGCATGTAAATAGCCGTTCCCAGCGTCCTAGAATGGTCAGCCATGTCCTCCCAAGCCCTTCCCAACGACAACACTTACCAAAGGATGTTCAAGATGCCCGTGATCCAGATGAACTGCTTGGTGAACAATCTAGCCAGCGAGACGTAGCCGTATCCAAACACCAGCGCAACCACCAAGCAGAAGATGAACAGCACCATCGTGTTGGTCGTGAGGCCGAAGGTATTGTCCGAGCCGTAGATGCCGCCGCCATTGAAGCCGTACGTTGACGCATATCCCTGAATACTGATCCCGCTCACTGCTACGAAGCCAGCTGCGACTGCGAGGAACAGTATTCCGGCCCAGATGTCGTTCCACTTCGGTTTGTCGACCTTGAACTGCTGGTCGAAAGATGGCTTCGAATCTCCGTTGGCGAAGTTCTGGTTGTACGTGGGCGGCGGTGGCATGTGGTCTGATCCCTTCCATTGTTGCTGCGGCGGGTGTGGCTGTTGATACTGCTGTCCTCCATAGGCCTGCGGTGGGGGCTGCGCATCGTAGTAGTCGGCAGCTTGGCCGCGATGGTGCGCCATTGTCGTACTGTCCGGGCCGATACAGCCTAGGGAGATGCAATGTAGCTGATGTTGCAGGTTCGCGTAGGAGGTGAGGAGAGAAGAGACTTCAGGCGCGTCGTCAACAAAAGTCGCTCGAGCGGGCGGGAGACATCGTCGTCACTGTTGTCGATCTTCACTTGGATTGAGTTTAGCGCCATCTCCCACTAGCGCATGCGGTACCAGGCAGCCGGTGCCGCTTTGTTCTAGACCGTTGAACCTCTCCCGTCTCTTTCATCCATCTTTCATCCATCTTTCATCTTTCATCCATCTTTCATCTTTCATCCATCTTTCATCCATCTACATACAGGTACCTACTACATATACCGCTACGGCATCACTTGTTCAAGGAGACGTTTACATGCAACGGGGACGGCTTACTAAGGTATCTAACCACAATATAAACAAGAGCAGTCTCTACCACCAACCGGTCTGGCTTAAAGCCCCTACGCCTCTTCATCATCCTCGATCGCAGCATCACGGCTGACCTCCATATCCGAGAGTCTTCCCTCCAACCTCTTCATCTCAGCCCTCTCCTTCTCCCTCAGCTCTGCCTTCTCCTGCTTTTTCATCAACCTTTTCGCTCCCTGCTCAGCTTTGGCCCTCACAATCTTCAGATCTGCCTCCTCATGCTTTCTCCTATGTGCTCTGGCCTTCCTCTCCACCTTGGAGTCTTTCTTCTCTCTGCCACTCTTCGCCGAGTCCCAGAGATCGCCCAGATCAGCAGTCGAGGACTCCCCGTCAGTGGTAGTCTCTTGTGCCTCCCGTCTTGCCACTCTAGCCAACCTGGCCCGCTCGTCTGCTTTGGCCTGCTCCACTCGAGCCTGCTTCTCTGCCTCCTTCTGTGCAACCTTTGCCGCTCGAATCTCCTTCGACCTGGCGATCCCTGCTGCTATCTGCGCCGATTTGACCTTGGCGTTGGCCTCGACTCTCTTCGCTTTCAGTTCCTCCCAAAAGGCCGCCATGCCTTCTCCACTCTCCACCTCATGGGCGCTGCCTTCTTTGTCCGCATCGCTCTCTTCAGGCTTACGAGCTCTCTCTGCGTCGTTTGCCTTGCCTTTCTCGGTCTTTTGCTTGTTGGCAGCATCGGCAGCCCTGTTCTTGAGACTTTCGTCATTGCCCGTCCTATTTTTCAACTGCTCAAACCCGCCATCCAACCCGAGGCACCACTTCGCAAACAGTCCCACCTTCGCCTCCATCTCCTCGATCATATCAGTCGTCTCCTTACGAATCGCATACAGCTTGCTCAACTTCGTCTCATCCCCAGTGGCGACAAGCAAATCCCGCTGCCAACGCTTCTCCGGCGACGTCCACCATTTGTCGTGGAGCGCGCTGGCTCCGGCAATGTTCTTTGCAATAGCTGACACGGCATTGATCAGCTCGTCAGTTGGCTTGTTGCGGAGGGCCTTGTCTTCTTGAGACCGCATCTTCTCCCACTCATCATGGGCCAAAGGAACGAGGAACTCGACGCTTCGTTTGACGTCGACAAGGGGGTGGGCCACCTGTTCCGCGCCGCGATCATCTTGACTGCACAGAGTTGGCACATACTGGCTAATCGGGGCGGATGTTGGGCTCGAAGAGCAACTTCTTTCGTTCACTGGTGAAGCTGACCTTTTGACGATGTATGGAAGCGCAGTTCGATGGAGCACTGCTGTGTACTGCGTATCCGAGGATTCAAGCGCCATTGACCCAGATTGACTTGATATCACTTGTGGGACGAACAAAGGAAACGTAAGACGCCGGATGCGGGAGGAAGAAGTGATTGGAACAAAGAGACACGACCATGCTCAGATGCCAGTGCACAGACGCACGGCACTTCTACATTGACAATGCTCTCGTGTATCTGCTGGTAGTATTCAGAAGTAAATGTACAGCGCTCGGCCAGACTGTGTCGAAGAGTATCACACAACCGTCCACAAAGGTCGTGGCATCTCAGAGCGCGAGGAACTTGGCCGTCTCGTGACGGGATCAGTCTTCACGCCAACATACGCCTGTCGCTTAGGAGGCGCATCGCGTGTGGTGACCGACCATGTCGCCAGATCGTAGTATTGCGCAATGGCGTGCACGAGGAAGCGTCTACACTAGACGTCAGTAAAGACCCCATGACAAATGAAAGGAAATGCCCGCCGTACCCAAACGAAGCACCGTGATCGTGGACAAGACTCTCAAACACCACCTTGTCCCTTTCCAAGCCTTCACTCTCCCTCTTCGCCCGCATCTCATCACTCATCGCCCCGTTGCGTCCGACAAAGACAATCTCCTCATCCTCACTATCCGGCTCAATGACGCCTTCAGCCTCCAATTGCCTCTGCTTCTCCTCCCACTGCTCCACGAACCCCCTGACTTCCTGCTCCAAGTCCTGCAACAGCGCCTTCGCGCCGCGAGACCTCTTAAGCTTCGCCCGCAACTCCCGCTTGACTTGCGCCGCGGCCTCCTCTTCCTTGTTCGTCGGCGCGTTGACCTTGGCCTTGCGCAGTTCCCGCTGCTGATTCAGACGCGCATATTCGGCATCCCACAACGGAGCGAGGAAATAGGGCACGCTCTGCCGCTGGTTCATGGGTCTCACCTCCCAATCTTCAGGCAACGGGGGCTGCGCATAGGGATTGCCGACCAAGCGATCGTTCTCCCATCGCCTGCGCTGCCGACTGCCTTCTTTGCCCTTGAGCAAAGCTTCCCGACGCTTCAAGCTGTCCCTACGCACTGGCTCGCGCCGTTTGTGCACGACATGAACAGCTTCCGGCTTGGAGCGGGGGCGGTCGTCGTTCAACGCGGCCTCGTCGAGCGGGATGTCCAGTCGGACGGAAGCTCCTCGCACAGCAGGGGCGGGCGTGGGAGAAGAGATGGAGGTCGCGCTCAAGACGTCTGCGGCCTGCGAGACGGTCCAGGCTTCGACGCGCTCAATGGGCGTTGGCTCGGAGGGTGGCGTGAGGATGGAGGGCTTTGTGGGCGTGGCCATTGTGCTGGTTGTACGAGGTACCGGACGAGGAGGACTTGTGGACTTGAAAGGGACGATCTATGTCTATGGAGATACAGATGAGAGCACTCCGCGACAACAAGGAGCTTTGTCTGAGACCGAGAGGGGGTCCGGCTGATAAGAGTCATGCACGTGTCACCTCATCTTCATCTTCCTCGGACGGCGGGACATGACGGGCAGGAGTCAGATCTAGACCACACCAATCATGTTTCGATAACTGGCACGCCTGGCTCTCGTCGGTCTACAGTCGTGTGCTCGTTGGGCATCTCACACTCGTTGTCAATCAGAAACGCTGTTTTGTTCCAAATCGAGTATACAGACTACACAACCATAGATTACAGCTTCGAGTTCCCACCATCCACCAACTCTGCTCCAGCTCCCGAAATGCACAATTTTCCAGTGTCGAGGACCTTAACCTGTAAGATGACGACGTTGCCCTCCTTCCACATCTCCGTAGCCAGCGTCTGTCCAGGCAGAACGGTGCCCGCAAACCGCACCTTAATATTCCTGAACATGCCGTAGTTCTGGTAGACGTGCTTCCCAGCAATGCCGAAGAAGCACAAGCCGTGCAGGATGGGCACTTCGAACCCACCCACCTTGCTGAACTCGGGGTCCACGTGCAGCGGGTTGCGGTCACCGGACAGCCGGTAGACACACGCCTGCTCCTCGGTCGTCTTCTCCTCGACAACCATGTCAGGCTGTCGCTTCGGCGGGTTGAAGACACGAGAGGCAGCGCCGCGATCCGCACCCTTCTTCGCGCCACCGAAGCCGCCGGCACCGCGGATGAAGACGGTCGACTCGTTGTAGAAGAGTTCCTTGCCAGTCTTCTTATCCTTGGTGGTCTGGCCGGTGACGATGATGCCTGCGTTGCCCTTGTCCACGACCTCGACGAGCTTGGGGAACGTCTCTAGCACAGCTTCGGTAGGGATAGGTGAGGAGCGGATCTCGAGGTACTGTTCGCCGTGCAGCAGCATCATGGGGTTGAAGTTGGGAACGAGGTCAGCCATGCTGAAGGGTGCCACGGCATTGAAGGGTGGGATGACACCGAAGGTAGGAAGGACCTGGAACTTCTCATCGTTCTCAAAGACGAGTGGGAGGTCTTTTCGCTTTGCTCCAACGCCGAGATCTGATTGACAGGTTAGCTGGTTGTTGCACTAGCTGATGCCGCGCATGCACTCACTGTAAAGTATGACATCTCTCTCGTCGTAAGCAAATTCAGAGCCCTCGGCCTTTGCCTGCTTCGCCTTCTCGATGGCCTCCAGATACTGCTTGCCGTCCTCACCGGAAGACTTCTTGCTAGCTTTCTCTTTCTTGACCAGATTAGCCATGATCTTATTTTGTGCTTCCTGCGAAGACTCGGGGTGATCAGCCCGGCCGTCATCAAAGTCGACAATGGCGTTCCACTTCGACTTCACCGCTTCTGGGGTCATCGAAGCATCGGCGTTGAACAGTGCACCACCCGTGCGCTGCCACCTGGTCTCAGCAGCCCATCCAGATCCAGACTCGAACAAACGTCCAGTGGCTGGCTGTGGCATCTTGTCGGAACACATGAGCAGGACGATCGGAGCGACATAGTCGGGCTTGAACGCCTGAACCATCTCCTCGGGCATGATGGAGCGAGTCATGTTGGTGCCAGCATTTGGCGCGATGGTGTTGACGTAGATGTTGTACTTCTGTCCTTCGCGAGCGAGCGCTCGAGAGAAGCCCAGGATGCCGCACTTGGCTGCCGCATAGTTGGCCTGGCCAAAGTTGCCGTAGATGCCGGACGTAGAAGTGGTGTTGACGATGCGGCCATACTTCTGCTTGAGCATGTATGGCCAGGCAGCCTTGCTGATCTTGTAGGTGCCGCGGAGGTGGACATTGAAGACAGTGTTGAAAAGGTTGTCATCCATGTTCTGGAACGACTTGTCACGCAGGATGCCGGCGTTGTTGACGATCACGTCGATGCGGCCATACTTGTCAATGATGGCCTTGACAACAGCATCGCCTTCCTCTGCGCTGGCCTTGACGCCAAAGGCCTCCCCGCCGCTCTTCTTGATCTCCTGCACCGCTGGCTCGGGATCCGCCAGGTCGTTCACAACCACCTTTGCACCGTACTTGGCGAACTGCAGGCAGTAGATGCGACCAAGACCAGCTCCACCGCCAGTGATCAGGACAACTCTGTCCTTGAAGCTGATGTCTTCTGACGGTGGGTTCTTTGGCAGCTTTTGGGCGTCCTCCAGCAGCTCCATGAAGTTGGCCGGGCCTTCCGGGTGGGATGGCTCGGAGAAGTCGCTGACATTGTCCCACTTCTTGAGAAGGGCTCCTGGTGTGAAAGAGTCGTCAGCGCGAAGCAACGCGCCCTTTGCACGTTCCCATCTCATTTTCGCAACGTGACCACCGCCAACTTCGAAGATCGCTCCGCTCTCGTCGTTCGACGGATGTACGAGAACTGCCACCAGCGGCACCACATAGTCCGGCTTCAGCACCTCCAGCACCTCAGGCGGCATCACGGTTGCCGTCAACCTCGATCCTGCGATGGGCGCAATCACATTACAGAGAATGTTGTACTTCCTGCCCTCCTTCGCCAGCGTCTCCGTAAAGCCGACTTGCGAGAGCTTAGCAGCAGAGTAATTGCATTGTCCGAAGTTGCCAAACAATCCTGCAGCCGACGATGTGTTAATGACCCGACCGTACTTCTGCTTTCGCATATGTGGCCATGCTGCTCTCGCGCACTTGTATGCTCCAATGACATGCACTTTCATAATCAGATCCCAATCCTGGTCCTTCATGTTCTTGAAGCTAATGTCCCGCAGGATACCAGCGTTGTTGATCAGGATATCGATGCGTCCGAAGTTATCGATCGCGGTCTTGATGATGGATTCGCCGTTGACCACATCGTCGTAGTTGGCTACCGCTTTCCCTCCTGCTTGGGTGATCTCCTTGACCACTTGGTCGGCCATCTAGTTGATGTTAGCTGCATGCGTTTCTATAGTATACAGAGGCGTCTTGCATACACTCGAGCTTCCACCCACTCCATTGAAGGAGCCACCGAGATCGTTGACCACGACATTGGCTCCTCTCGAAGCAAAGAAGACGGCGTAAGCCTTTCCGAGTCCGCCGCCAGCTCCTGTAACTACAACGGTTTGACCGTCGTATCTCAGTTGTTCTCCAGCCATTTTGACGTTTTGATTGTAGGGTGAGACTGGATATGAGGACAAGAGGGGAGGAGAGGAGAAGGAAGTCATCCAGAGCACATGATGGTCACTCTCACATGAAGCTCAGAGATGCCGAGGTTCGCGGCACTTGCGCGGTATGAAATCCGGACTCCGGACGACCATCTCACCTCACTTGCCTCACCCAGCCACAAAAGCAATGACTGCCAAAACGATTGACCTTGGAGCACCACGCCATGACATGTACGACATCTGGTGATCTTGTGCTGTATCAAGAAATATGATCAAGCGATATCGTACATGAACCGGACCCGCGACAGCCCCCAATGATAGAAGACACGATGACACTGCTTTCGCGGTGTTCTGTTTGCTGTCACGGTCCGTCGGCCTCTTCATCAGCAACGCAGTCTCGGAGAAGGCCGCTGTAGTTCAGGCATAGCAACGTCCAAGCCGCTGCCGTTCCCGGACCGTCCACGCTCTGACAGATCCTGCTATGGCTTCTGGCTCCAGAGGGACGTAAGAAAGGGTCAACTTCACGCGGAGCTTTCTAGGAGGTCTCGAGGCAGTGGCGACGTTAGCTCCGAGATCGTTGCGAAGGCGGCATGGAACGGCCTTCACGCAGGTCGTGGACACCGGCTCTACTCAATGCATGCGGCCCAAGCACCATGCTGTGCCCCTGTTCATTCTCGCCCGCAAGCCTTCGGTGTTACGCAAGCCGGCAGTGAACACACCTTTGGAAGTCTCTCATATAGGGGAGAAGCGGGACAGACGTCCAAAGTATGCCGTACGGCGTCATTGGTGAGTCCAACGAGCAATTTATGTACTACTCTTTACAGATCCATATCCTGCTCATGACCTGGTGCTGGCAAGCATGTCGACGATCATCACCATTCAATGCAGCACCCTGCACACCATTGACCATCTCTTGAAATGAGCTATAAGAAGGATTGTTCGCAGCCACCAAACCGACCTTCTTCCACTGTATCTACGTTCCGCTCAATCATCAAACCACCAACACGAACGTCTTTTCAAAACCAATCATCATACAACCAACACCAACGTCCGTTCAAAACAAATCAACACACAACCAACACCATTGTCCGCCAAAACGAATCATCACACAACCGACACAAACTTCCCGTCGTAACCAACCAGCATGGCCATCGAATGCAAGGGGTGTCCGAGAGACGACCACAGCACATGTCTCTTCACCGAGGAGAGGCGGGTGAAACTACAGAGCCACCTGCAACAGATCTATTCGATCTACCCAAGGTATGGATCACTCAGCCCTTCGCTGTTCCGGACTGGGACCGATCCGGATGAGAAAGCGAAAGCCTATGCACAGTTTCACAGTAGGCATGGCCCGTATAAGCTCATACTCCAGCGAGCTGAGGCTCCATTACGGGCGGCTTATGCGGAGATACAAGAGGATAACCAAGAGCATGACGAGACCAAGTTGGCTGCATCCATCTCTGTCATGCTGGGCAGAGCTGCTGAATGTCATTCCATGGCCAGCGCTATGTTGAGAGAAAGCAAAATCTGGCTCAACACTCTGTCGCATAAAAACAGACACCAAATCCGACACTGAGCCTTGCAGCTCCTTGGGACGCCCAACGCAGCTTGAAGTTTTGCATGCTCTTTGCTTTTCGGTCTGAGTTGCTAGTAGGTACTCCATCAATCAAGCCGTCCGCTGCCATTGAATCACACCACAGTGTCTGCGAGCGTTTGAACGAGTTGTGCGACGCTTTGACACCTCGATCAACCTCTTGGTGTACAGCAGCGGGATACTATGAGATGTCCCACCTTCGTGTGACATGCTGTGCTGCCGTTACACCCCATCCCGGACTAACGGTGTTACGAGAGTTGACAGTGAAACCATGCGCAAGTCTGTCGGTACTCTCATTCAATATGGAACGAACCATTCTATACTGACCAGGACCTAGCAAACATGGGACAGCCGAGTGAGGTACAAAGCAGACACGGTGTCTCAAGGTAGCCTAGCAACCTCCGCACCACCGTCTTCCATCACTACACTCGCACTGTCATTCGGGAACCAGAATTTTCCTTTCTCAAAGGCCAGCACGCATCCAACGCCCGACTCTCGAACGCTGAATCAAAGATTCGTCTACATCCACGCTAGTATGCCTCACGACAAACTAAAATGTCCCTTCCGCGACCACGCAGGCTGCCTCTTTGAAGAAGACAGGCGTATCATGCTGCGGGCGAGCGTGGCCGTAGTCAAGCGGTTTTACGAATTCTACTTCTACGACTTGGTATGGGATCCCGAAGACTTCTCCGAGGAGTCCGAGCACGACAAGGTCCGGATATACCTCGACTTCTGGTGCCGGCACAAGTTGTACGAGACCCGGTTTCAGCAAGCTACAGCCGCACTGCGCGAAGCATCTGAGGGGTTGCGGCGGGATAAGTGGCAACATGAGAACGACAGATTCTTAATGTTTGACGTCGATGGTGCTCTCAACAAGACTGATAAGGTTGAAGAGAGGGCTAAAGCTATGCAAAAGATCACTCGGGCGTGGGCGGCCACGTTGGGACCCAAACAGAGAGAAACCCTGCGGGAGAGGGCGTTGCAGGGTGACTCTGACTCCCAGCAGTCTGATTAGGCGCTCCTACTACCAGCTGTCTTTGCAACTGCTTGTTGGACTTTCCATATCGGACCCGTTCTAGTGTGAACTGATTTGTCCAAGCTCAAGCAGCATGGAACGGCAATGCGAGAGATGAGGAACTTCCCTGTTATGTAGCCATCGATCAAGCGGCCACACCCAGTCAGGTAGGTCAAAGTGCATGCTGCGGATCTTGATACTCCCCAATTCTTAGCTTCGTAAACCATTCTATTCCTCAACTCCGGCGTCATTCCTCAGTACTCCAGATTCTTCCCTATTCATTGAGAAATGCTATGAGACGCTCGTCATGTGTGTACCGGTGGATCCGAAGTTCTTTTCGCTTCCTGCGTGCATGGAGCTATTCACTGCTGGCCGGGGATAGCACAGAGCAGCTCATTCATTGCTCATGGACGTATTCCTCGCTGTCCGACGCTGGCGAGTTTGCTCAGGAGAGTACTTATGTCTGGCAACCCTCCTCAGTCCAGTCGCGAACTTACCCAACACTCCATCCTTCTCTCCATATTACCGACATCGAGGACTCCATTCTCACTTATCCTTTCCCACATCTGCACCCGGATTCCATCAACAAAGCCACCCTCACTGACACTTTCGACTTTCAACATGAGTGATCAGCCTCCTCAGCTCTTCACCTGGGAAGAGCGTACGAACCTGCAGCGCGGTGCTGACCAGATCGGTACCCTGAAACCATTGTACGACGGTGGAACCCTTCGGTGTTCAACAATGTCGCCCCTGTCGCCGTGCATCCGGTCACTGGCACGATTGTCGGCCAGCAAGTTGAGCTGTGCATCGACTTCCACAGCAACCAACGTCAATGCCAACAGATCATCGACAGAGTGCTCCCGGTGCTCGAGGCAGCACAAGATAGATTCCGTGAAGAGACACCATCGGTTTGGACTCCGTTACGCATCGGAATCGGACAAGCCATCGCCGCCGCGGAGAGAATGGGAAACAGGTTGAGGGCAATGCACTGGGCCAGTGAGGCGTGGGCGAGTACCTTGACTCCAGCGCAGAGAGACGAAGTCTCGCATAGGGCAGCGCAGGCCATTGTCGGACCCTTGGGACGTGTCTAGCCTCGGGCGCGGAGTACACCGGATGAAGGGCTGTAAGGATGGTTCAGCAGTTACGGTAGGGGCGTGAGGTTGCTTCCCATTCTTGGGCGACTGCTAACCTTTATTCAGCATCGACGGGAAGCTGGTGCAGGAATCTGTTTTTTGGAATTTGACGCATATGTAGGAAAGTCAATGGGTGTCACGTTCGGTCATAGATATTAATGTAGCTGGGTGCATGTGCACATCAAATACCTCTCCAATAGCTTTATGAGGAGTGGTTTACAAATGCATGACAACAGTCTTTCATACGGCCCCATCAATTCCCCAAGTCAGGAAGCTGGATCAACCAAGTCGACTCGAGACGGTCACGGGCCGTGAGGCAGCGCAAGGATATAACGGCGTGGTGCAGTCAATGTACTTTAAACCCCTTCCGTCATTCACTGGTTTTCCAATACTGAGAGGGCTCACATCTTGCTCAACGCTAATTCCAGCAAACTAATTCCTGTGCGCAGGTTATAAGCAGCAATAGCCAGTCGTAAGCTGCACAATCACTTACTATATTTCGCACACAACAGCTTCGAGATCATCACCCAAGCTGAATCTGACGATCGCACCATTGGTCACATACAGCCCCCTCTGTCGAGGCTACGATGGTAGAGAGCGAGGGTATCTTCACCGAGAAAGAGCGTGAGTCAATAAGAATCCCCATCAACCTAATCCACGATGTACGCGAGCAGTGTGCGGAGTGGCAACTACAGAACTTACCCAGCCTGTGCGAGAGGGAGAAAGCTCCGGCCTACGTCGACTTCCATTCCAAGAGGCCTCGCTACGATGGCTACCTTGATTCTTGCGTATCCCCAGTAATGGATGCACTGAATTGACTTGACGAGGCGAACGACGACCACGTGCAGCATAGAGAAGATAAAGTGTGCCTTTTCCTGGGCCCTGGCATGAAAGCTCATGGAGAATGTCCGGATATAATTCGTGAGATGCGGCAGGTGACTGATGCGTGGGCGGCGACCTTGACGGAGCAGGAGCGAGAGACTCTCCAGAGCGACCTCGGATACGCCATAATCATGGACACATGATCTGCGGGGTACTCGTCGTGTTATCTTCGCGAGGTAGAAAGGCGATAGCTGGACGTGGAGCTGCGTAGAGGCTGTCAGCCAACTTGGTGTGGGAATTCCAGGGTAGGTAGATGTTTCTAACAGACAATGTATTGACCAAGTGGTCCCCTGGTTTGCTTGCTGTATGGACACAATATAATAGAGCTTTACAGACCTTGTGGATTGCTCAGACATTGGTGATGATTCGCGCAGACAATGATCACAAGTCGCTGTCAAACGCCGTTGCGAAGTGGGTATGGAATTAGCCCACAGCAAAGCCAGGACGCCCCCCTAAATCCTGAACCGGAGGATAGTATTGAACAGGGACATCGCCCAATGTCGTCGTAATTCGACTCCCGGAGCTGTTTGCACCACTGCCAGCCAGCAAGGGGGCGTTGAAAGCCTGGTAGAGATGTCAGCAAACCGATCAATCGGCGGAGTAGAATTATCTTCGTACCTCAGCAAGCTCCAACGGCGAGAACGAAGCCGATCGTCCAATCCTCCACCAACCCCAGTAAGTCGGCAAGATGAACGCCATGCAAACCAGATCCACCATCACAGCAGCAAAAAAGAAGACAAAGTCGATACGGTAGACATTGTGCTCTCCCTGTCGATACCCGGTGGTAGTAGTGTTGACTTCAAGCCCCGGGTCCAAAGCGTGTCTGAGGAACGACGGATCCTCTCTTCCGGCCACCATGCCAGTAAGGAACATCAAGGAGTTTAAGCTCTGCACAACGGTGTCGTAGGGATCGTCAAACGAGACCCCGCAAGCAGAAACAGGGTCCGCCCTCATGAACTGCATGTATGAGGTGCCATGTGACATCGACGTTGGACCCGTGTTTACCTCTCCATAAGTAGCGTAGGAGGTAGTCCACTGCGTACGCAAGAGCGTTACAATACCAGCCAAGGTCGACTGGTACATGCCACTATCCAAAGTATGGTTCATTGCCGCGTTGTTCGCGAAGGAGACGATTCGAGGCGGTGTCTGGTCCAGGGTCACCCGGTTGTTGTCGATAGTCACGTCGTACTCTCCAACAGCGGACGCGAAGGTGCAGGCGCGATATTTGAACGTTCCCTCACATCCGTCCATTGTTGCGTGGCCAGTGAACAAGTTCAATGTCTCGTGTTCGTCGTCGATCAAGAGGCTGGGTCCAATGATGAGCTGTCTATGCCCAAGGTCCACGGCTGGTCCATTGGTCGTCGCCTTTGCCATCCTCTGAGACATCGGAAGGGAGTAATTGCTTTTCAAAGTGCGGGAGGAGCACGCAACAGGCGAGAGTGCCGGGGCTTTCACCTTCGCTCTACACACTCCGTCGCAACCATGTATGAAATCACGCAACGGCCCATCCGAGAGCCATTTGGACCCCAGCTGGTATTGGAAGTGTGCAGACAGCTGAGCGTACAGCTTGTTCGAGGCGTGGCCGGTTGCTGTCGGGATAGTGTCGTTAAATGCCTGATCCCACCGCCCCCAATCGCGATTCCACCAGCCTGTGTAGCCTGTTGGAATCTCGGGACTGATGGTAACGTTCAGAGGTACGGTTCCAATGAGACTCTCTGGCACGACCGTTGTTGCACGCTGTAGAAGAGGCGCATTGGCTACAACAAGTACGGAGCAGATGCATGCAAGTCCAAGCAGACCCATGCGTCTCCCAGAGGCCATTGCACCCACGACGGTGGTACCAGCTCGCCAATCATAATGGAGTCTCGCGAGACTGGATTGGCAGAGTGGAATCAGCTGAAGCATCTCTGGGGTTGATGGCATTTACGTACGTCGTACCGCGCAATGCTCTGCTCCACCATGCGATGGCGACACCTTGGACACATGCGTACCTGATCTCCAGATTGGCCACGGCAGTACAGATGGCCAGGTAGGTGGAGGGAGGCGCCTTCCAGCTCGTGACTGCCGCATGGTTCGACCCTAGGAGTATGGCGAGGCTTGCCAGCATGCTTCCAACGGCCACAAGCATGACGCAGAGACCGCTCATAGGCCCAATGCGAAGCAGTGAAGGCTTCCACGGATGATCGCGCTCCCGAGATCCCGTCGAGGCAGGCGAACCGCCGCGCGTGCTTACTGCTAAAGTGGTGACGACCCAGGGGCTTTTGGGTGTCCTGGCAGCTGCGGAACTGCTGTTAATGGTATCCTGACCGGTACTGTAGACATCATCATCGTTTTGTGTTTGGACAGACTTGGTATCGAGCTCTGGCCACCATCGTGATCTCTCGTCGTCGTCGAGAGGCGACCTGTTGCCATCCGCCAGAGTCGTGGTGTTCACGTTGTGCTGTTTGAAGTCAGGCTGGACCCCGTGAATCCGCTGTTGTGGCGCATCCACTGTATTTGCCATTAATTCCCTGCTGTGCTTGAGAGATTTAGCAAACGGCCTAGATGACGGTGGTAACGTGCCAGAGCAGAGACTTCACTTCAAGAGGATTGCCTACGCCTTATCACTTCTCTGAGCGCCGAAGCCATTGAAGAGTAGTCAGCAGCACGGTATGGCGGTAGGGCTGCACCCCCAGCTTCAACGCACACAGGCATATTGTACCAGCAGTGACTCAACTCAACCGAAGCTGCACTGTCGACGCCGATCCTGCTTACATGTGCATGTTGTCCAGGCTAGTGATGACCAAGATGGAAGCTTGCGTCCGAATGGGTTAGATGACGGGATAAGCCAGCTGAGATACACCTCAAAGATCTGTCTGGTAGGAACTAGGTGGTGATTGTGTTATCGACGGGCTGCTGTATGCGGTATACGGGCCGCCATTGCCTTGAAAATCCTCATCACTCAACACTACAGTTGAGGATGAATATGACCGAGAAGAAGACAGCAGCGCTGGAGATGATGTGTCGGCTTCCTGCCCGGTCGTCGACCTGCGAAGTACGCGTGGTAGTCCCGTCTTGTCTTGTACAAGCAGAGAGTTTTGGCAGATCAATCAACCGGCCAAACACGCTCGGCCGATGTCGGCGCTCTACAACATTCACTTCCACCCCGCTTAAAGCAACGGACCTCGTTGCATGTGACAGTCACCAAACCAACCAACCATGCCAGACATGCTCGACGACCGCTCCCAACACTGCGTCCCATTCATTCTCGACCGCATATCAGACCACCGCGCACACTACCAAAGCAAAAACGAACAGCCACCCCCATTCTTCCTTGGCCTCAATGGCGTCCAGGGCGCCGGCAAGACAACGCTCGTAAACACCCTGCACGAAACACTTACACAGCCGCCTCATAGTCTGCCCACACTCGTGCTGTCGATCGATGACCTGTACCTCCCACATTCAAAGCAGGAAGAACTCGCTGCTGTCCACCCGGACAATCCTTTGGTGCAACATCGCGGCGAGCCGTCAACTCACGATATTGAGCTTGGGAAGAGGCTATTCCGCTCCTTAGCGAGTCGTGAGAGCAACATCAAAGTCCCGGGCTATGACAAGAGCGCTTTCAACGGCGCTGGCGATCAGAAGCCGGAGGGTGAGTGGGCAGTCGTCAACGAGGATGGGAAGGAGAAGGTGGACGTGGTGATCTTCGAAGGGTGGTGTGTTGGATTCCGGGCTCTGAGCGACGGTGAGGTGGAGGACAAATGGAAGCGGGCGAAGGAGGAGTTTGAAAGGAAGGGGGATGGCTACAAGGGACAGCTGGGGAAGCAGAGGTTGGAGAGCGTGATGTTTGTGAATGAGAAGTTGAGGGAGTATGATGAGTTGACGGATCGATTTGGGGCGTTCATCCATATGTGAGTCGCAGAGAGTTTCACCTTTGTAGGGGCCAGCACTGATGCATGAGACAGAGATGCTGAAGACCCGCTCTACGTGTACGACTGGCGCTTGGAGCCTGAACGGGCGATGCGAAAGGAGAAAGGCAAGGGAATGAGCGACGAGCAGGTCATCAAGTTCGTCGACGGCTGTAGGTACTTCTGATCGCTTCCAAAAGTGGCAACACTGACAGACATCGCAGACTTCCCAGCCTATGAGCTGTACACCGATGTTCTGCGCAACGGAATCTTCGGCGACGAGAAAGGAAAACAATTACGGCTCGTGGTCGAGAAAAATCGGCGTGTGAAGGATGTCCACCATCAATAGGAGGCTTCGTCTGCCAAGGACTTTTGAGTATTTCATACATGTGCCAATTATGGCTCATCTACCACCTGGGTCGTCCGACCAGCCGAATGGTGCTCTAACGCCTCGAACCCATTCTCCGTCAGCCTGACAGCTCCTGCGCGCACCAATGCTTGCGACAAATCATCAACCAAATCCGTCAAGTCTTCGATCCCAACACACAGCCTGATGATGTCTTCGGGAAGCGCCCGCTCCTTCCGCGTTGCTGGATCGATCGAAGCATGGCTCATGCGGCAGGGCATGGAGATCAAGCTGTTCACACAGCCGAAAGACACCGAGATGCCGAATAATCGCGTCGCCTCAACAATCCGCTCCGACAGCGCAATCGACCCAGTCTCGAAGCTCAGCACAGCGCCGGCCCCTCTCGCCTGCGACCAGTGCAGTGCATACTGAGGATGCGACTTCAAGCCCGGATACCGGACCTTGAAACCATGAGATTCCAAGAACTGCGCGATCGCCATCGCATTCGCCTGCTGCTTCTCCATGCGCACGGAAAGCGTCTTGATACCTCGCAGAAGCAGCCAGCTATCGAAGGGCGCCAAACCGCAGCCGGTGGAGTTGATCATGAAGTAGAACTTCTCGCCCAGCGCGACGTTGTTGACGCCAATGACACCAGCCATGACGTCGTGATGGCCGGAGAGGTACTTCGTTCCACTCTCGTATACGACGTCGGCGCCGAGATCGAGCGGGTTCGCCAAGTATGGAGAAAGCATGGTGTTGTCGACAGCGACAATCGCGGAAGGGTTCGCGGCATGAGCAGCAGAGGCGATACCGGCAACATCCGCGACCTTGATCAGAGGGTTCGTAGGCGTCTCGAGTAGCACCATAGCAGTCTTCTCCATCAAGACTCCTTGCACCGATTCCAACGTCGTCGTATCCACATGGTGCACGATGATCCCTCCATTCTCCTTCAAGTACGTGAGCAGGCGATTGGTGCCGCCGTACAAGTCATTCCCCGTAACAACCTCGTCGCCCGGCTTCAATATCCTCGTGATCACATCACAAGCGCCCATGCCAGACGAGACAACCAGCGCGCGGTTCGCGTTCATGATCTTGGCCAAGTGCCTTTCCAAATGGGACCTCGTAGGGTTGCCACTGCGCGTGTAGTCGTACTCTTGTCCCGGTCCGCCCTTGAACGTCGCGGACTGGTAGATGGGTGTGCTGGAGGAGTTGAACTGGTCGTTGCTCTCGGTATACACCAGCTCTGTCGCGAGGGCATACTTGCGGCCCGCGGAAGGGCTCGAGGGGGCGGGAGAAGGCGGCAGCTCGTGGCCGTCGAGGTCGAGGTGTTTCATGGCTTTGCCGATGCCGTTTGGGATGCCGTTGGGGTCCATGGTGAGGTGGTTGGTAGTTTTTTATCGAGGGCTCTGTGAATTTTGCCGTCAGCGAGAGGCGCGAAAGCCATGGTCGGTGGCCGGACTTACAGAGACCTCGTTGCGGCTGGATTATGAGGGTGGAATGGTGGGCAGAAGTCTGGTTGAACGAGACTCCCGTGGGTGTGTGATGTCAAGATGTGGTGGTGGAGGTGAGAGTCAGATTGAGAAATGCAGGTGACCGCTCTGCAAGGGACCGCGGAGTCTGCAGATCCGACGTCGGTCGGCAGTTGTTGGAGAGGTCTGCCCGCCACAACACTCTTTCACAGGCGATGACGAGCACTGAACTGGGACGACAGTGCTGGAAGAGTGCTCGAGGGTAACACGACCTGCCAAGTCAGCAGTTGCTGAGAAAACACAAACCATATCGTTAACATTGAGCCCGTACGATGACCCGTTTCGTAGAGAAGACATTAATATTCGATGCTACGTCCAATGCAAATATGCCGTCTATGTGCACTGCCCTTCGTGATCATGTGAACCATTCAGTCATAAGCACCAGCTCCTACTATCATCTACCTCCGTAGAACTCTGATCATTGCCATCCCTGCTCACCGCGAGCAGTAAATGTCCGTCGCAGTAGCATTCACATACCGCCCCGCCTTGCTGCTGATAAAGTCCAGGGGCGACAGATACTCATCAAACAGCAAACATCCCGTCTCCAGCTGTCCTCCTTTGGTTCCATAGTAGCCCTTCGGCGTCGGGACTTGGTTGGCGATAAACGACGACTTGCACTGTCCCGGGTTCCCGTAGCCGAAGCATTGCTCCTTGCACTGCTGCGCATCCTCTGCCTGTGACTGGCCGGAGGTGAAGTAGGCTTGGTACAGCAGGTGGTCGGTGACGAAGTCTGGGTTGGGCTTGTAGCCATCGACGTTGGAGCTTCCGCAGTTAGCGAAGGGGAGAGGGTTGATCACTGCGCAGCTGGCAGGGACTGGCACAGAAGCGGGACCACCGGCGCGCTCGACGAGAGGCGAGGCGGCTGCCAGGAGGGGGAGGAGAGATGCGAGGAAGGCTGAGGGATGCATTGTCTTCTTGGGTGGTTGGTGGAGTTGAAGTGGTTGAAGCTAGTGATGATAGCTTCTGTGGTGATGAGAATCGAGAGTTGATAGAGCGAAGCAAAGATGGTATTCTTTAGATATTGGGTGTGATGAGACGGGAGTACAAGGAAAAGGTGCAAGGCAGCTGCATATATACCCTATTGCTCAATACGTGGACCTGCGCTCACCTCTCGCCTTCGTACGTTGGTGAGACCATCAGCCCTGCCGAAAGCGTGCAGCAAACAGTTACAATGCGATACGATTGCTGGAGGCGGGAAGCCGGGTGAGCCTCACGAGAGTTGACGTAAGGTGTAGCCGTTGCACGAGGCTGATTCTCGTGTTCGAGAATAGCTGGAAGCTTTGGTTGGATGCTGCTTGCGGTCATGCCGGCGGGAGCTGAGGAGTACCAGCGACATAGCCATTATGGGCGCAGTGAGTGGCGTTCCCGGCGGGCAGACAGTCTCTGAAGGCGTTGCCGACAGTAGATGTTCGTTATGGCAGGAAGAAGACAGCATGGTTTTGCGGATTCCAAGGAAGAGGAGGAAAGAAGCTTTGCTCGCAGCGTGGCACAGGCGCTCTTAGGACCTCCCATCTCACGTCTTCCTGCTCTTTCGACACCGCAAGACAGTCACCGCCTCAACCAGACTGCAATTCCATGTGCTCAGAAAGCATGTCGGCGCGGGAGTCTCCGAAGTCCACAGTCGCAGCAGGAGAACAGCAAAAAGAAGATGATTCCTCATCGATGCCCCTCGGCCCTCTTCTACATCGGCAGGCCGGATGATGCGCGCAACGATGACATAGCTCCTCCTCTCACGTCCATGTGTGTCAGCAACATATACCAGATGTGGAGAGCAGTAGGCAAGTCTTCTCTTTGAAACGTCTCCTACAACCTGACATGAACCTTCCTCTCGCACGTCTTCCATCTCGTCCATTTCCCTTCTCCTCTTCGAAGCCTTCCTCGCTCCATCCCCTTCAACGAGCTACAGCAACACCTCCGAGCCAACGACCACTTCACACCCGGCACCATGAGCAACATCTTCGACTCGCAGACGGCGTCCGTAGGTCAGTACCCGCACCACCTCCACCACAAAAGCGCTGGCATTCGAGCAAACCTTCGAAAGTAGAGAGCTCGCAGAACCCGCTGTCCGGCCTTTGGAAGCCTGCTCACCTTCAACGCCTCTACTATGGCTCGGGATCTGTTAAGAAGAACCTCACCGAGTGCTTGCCGAAGGAGTCGTCGAAAGCCTTCATTGTCACCGGCAATTCGCTGTCGAAGACGGGCTTGATCAAACAGGTGGAAGAGCTGTTGGGCACGAAGCATCATGTCGCTACATACTCGAAGATCGGGCAGCATGCCCCAATCAAACAGCTGGATGAGGCGACAGAGCAGGTCATGAAGGACAGTGACATCGATACCATCATCTCTGTTGGCGGAGGTACGTCAATGGGCGCAACCCTACCATATCTCAGACGCTCGCTAACCGCGTCGTCCTTCTGTTGCAGGCTCCCCTATCGATTCTGCTAAGGCCATCTCTTACCGAGTGAACGAGCGGCAGCCGGGGAAGTTTCTCTACCACATTTCCATCCCTACCACCCTAAGCGCAGCAGAGCCGACTATGGCAGCTGGCTATACAAACGAGGAGGGCATCAAGACAGGTGTCGCACACCCCGAGCTCGTACCGCACGTCATCATCTACGACAGCACGTATGCGCTCGAGACTCCTCCTTGGCTGCTCATGTCCACCGCTATGAGGTCGATGGATCATGCTATGGAGTTGATGTGTAAGCTCAGTCCATTCATGTGTCCAACAACCACTGACACCTGGCAGACCACCCCACGTCGACAGAAATGCCCTGCAGACAAATGGCCATGTATGCCGCCGGCGAGCTCTACGACAACCTGCCGAGGTACAAGTCCAACCCCAAGGACGAGCAAGTCATCACCCGACTGCAGCTCGCCGCCTTCGCATCTCTCGGTTTCCTAGCACTGAATGTCAAGGGCGGGCTTGGCCTTTCGCATGGCCTTGGCTATGCACTGGGTTCGCCCTACGGCATACCCCATGGCATCACATCATGTCTCACGCTCGGCCATGTCGTGAAGCTGAAGGCCGAGAGTTCGGACGACGACGCGGCGCAGATTGCACGTATGGCGTCCCGGGTGGGTGTCAAGCCGTCTGGCGATAACAAGAAGGACGCCGTGGCTGTGGGTGACGCGATACTGGACCTAGTCAAGCGACTCGATCTCCACACGACGCTGACGGAGAAGGGCGTGTCGAAAGATGATGTGAGCAAGATCACCAAGATGGCGACGAGGCAGGAGTCCGGCCCGTTGTATGATAAGGTAGCCAAGCTTGTGGAAGGCTTGTATTGAGGTGCCGTAGTCTAGCTATACATGAAAGACTCCGAGCTAGCTGAACAACTTCTCAGCATTCCCATGGTAGATCCTCTCAACCTCGTCTTTCCCAAACATCCCTTGAACACCCTCATCCATCTTCCCAGCCAGCATCTCCACCCCCTCAGCCTTCGTGAACGGGTAATCACTCCCATACAATAAACGACTGGACGTCGCCCCCGCCTCCATCAACCCTTTCAGCTGACCCGGGAACGGAAACCCAGCAACATCAAACCACACCTGCCGCATGAACGCCTCCCTCGCCTCTTGTTCCGCCACACCCGTCCACGGCCCCGGAACCAGCGTCGAGAAACCCGTGAACCTGGACAGCATGGGCGGCATAGCCCCACCGCAATGTGGGAAGATGAACTTGATATCCGGACATCGCTTGATCGTCCCGCTAAGGAAGAGGTTCGTCACGATCCGTGCCGTGTCGAAGAAGAACTCCGTCATCGGGTTGGGATACTTGCTCGCCAGCGGGGCGGCTTTTATCGGTTTCTCGCCTGCTTCTAGTGCTTGCGGCGAGCATGGGCATGTAGGAGTAGTGGGGTGGAAGAAGAGAACCGCTTTCCTGCGATTCAGCTCGTCGAAGACAGGATCCAGCGAAGAGTCGCCGGGGTAGACGCCGTGGCCATTGCTCATTATCACAAACCCATCGCAGCCCTCCTCGGACGCCCTCCTGATCTCCTCAAGACAGATCTCAACATCCGGGACAGGCAGGGAGGCGAAATACCCGAACCGATCAGGCATCCTACGTTTGAGGCCAGCAGCGTATTCGTTGCATTCGCGGGTCACTCTGGCAGCCAAAGCGGGGTCGTTGGCGACGAGGTGGGTGCCGGGGGAGGAGATGGAGAGGATGGATTTGCGGATGGAGAGTTTGTCCATGAGGGCGAGGTGGGCTTCGGGGGACCACTCGGGGAGGTAGGGCATGCTGTCGGGGGATGTGGTGTTAGCGGGGAGGGTTGAGATACATGAGAAGAGTCTACAGTCAATCATGGTGGTAACAAGGAGATGTTGAAGACGTACCCGTCGGGATTTGCTGGGGCTTGTTAGTAGGTTCGAAACATTGATAGCTGTCATTGTCTCACCGTGGCCATTCTCAATGCAAGCTTGTCGGTACGCCGGCGGCAAGAAGTGCGAGTGCGTGTCGATGCGGTATGGCATGGAACCCATTGTCCAGTCTCGGATCGATCGAGAGTGGCCTTTTAACGCCGTCAAACTGATGTTCGATATATTTGCTCGATATATGCTCGGTTGGTTAGCATTTAGTGCTTGAGATTGAGCGAATGCATTGGAGATCAATGGCACGACGACCTTACCAGATTACAGCGTTCGCTCCTGGTTAATTATCAGACTTCACTATTTCGCCTATTCGCCGTCGGTACTATGACTGTGCCACCATGTGCTCCCGAGAACGTCGTTGACTATGAGGTGGACGATCGAGAACACAACAGCGCCGTGATAGTCTATTCGCGGCCAAGAAACTCTCGTACGGGCCACTCGATGAAATGCTATGCACCTCAAAACATTCTATATCGTTCCTTAGACTGGAACACTACAGCTTCGGCAACCGCTGCAGTGCTCAAGGTTGTGGAGCCAGAGCTCCGCTCTACACCCGCTCAAAGGAGGTGCAGCTCCCTTAGAACTATCAGCTCCGTGTTTGTGGAGCTGAATATTATGCCACGTTACGAGAATCGATAATATTGAGCGAAGGCGAAGCGATCGGGCGACTTGATCCAGACCAACGCTCGCGATCCAAGTCCAATTTCGTAGAGACGTGGAGAGACGCATAAGAAAGAGAGAACATGAAGTCCAATGGCGTGGGCTGTAGGACGTGTTCGGGCCATAGTTTGTAAGGTACATGTAGTTAGACTACGCAGCCAAGACCCGAGCTGAAGACCCGAGGGCCCGAGTCCCGATGATTCTCTACTCTGGTTATATGAGGGAAAGGAGGCTGTAGTGGCATGTCATGCATGGAGAAGGTCAGACTGCACCACAACACCATTTAAGCTGTCGTCGCTCCCACCCAGGGATACGATGTCCCTTCGCCATAGGCGCATACCCAACGTTCACACCAGTTGATCATGGCTTCATTCCTACTCAAAGACGTCCGCATCTTCGACGGCCAGGACACAAGTGAGCAGGGCCATGTCCTCGTTGAAGATGGCAAGATATCCAAAGTCTCCTCATCACCAATCAACTACGCGGGCACGACCTATTCCAAGCCGGGCCATACAGTGTTGCCAGGCCTGATCGACGTCCACGTCCACTGCGATGGCGGCAACGAGGTGGCACTCCCGCAGTCCCTACGCTTGGGCGTGACGACCGTGTGCGACATGGGTAACGAGTGGCCCAACATCCAAAAGCTGTTCAAGCAAAGGGAAGGTGGCGACTGTGCTGATCTCAAGACCACGAGCTTCCCCGCGACCGTCGACAACGGCTGGCCGATTCCGATCATACTCGCCCATTCTTCTGATGAGAAGGTGAGAGCAGCAGAGCAAGCTCCGCGACTGGTTGCATTCCCTTGCTAACGAGGACGATACTTAGACGCTGGCTGAGGTTGCTACGTATCCGAAACTGGTGACTGCCGAAGATGGTAGGAAGTATGTCCAGGATAGAGTCGAGGAGAACGTCGACTACATCAAGCTCATGCATGAGTCTGGCCGCGTGATGGGTGCCGAGTTCAATAAGCCGACGTTGGAGTTGCAAAGGGCTGTGATTGAAGAAGCGCACAAGTCTGGCCTCATGGTTGTTGCTCACGCCACATGTCTGGATGACACGCTGGAAATACTGGAAGCTGGCGCTGATGGCCTCACTCACTGCTTCATCGATCAGAAGCCGGACCAAAAAGTGATTGCTGCATACAAAAAGAACAATGCGCACTGCAATCCAACGCTTTCAGCCATGGGCAGCGGCACCGAAGAAGGAAAGAAGACGCAAGAGAAGTTCGCTCACGATCCTCGCGTGCAGCACCTCATCGGTCAAAGCGGGCGAGAACAAATGTGCAAGTGCATGTCGTTCGCTAAACGGACAGGGGCGTCGTTCGAACATGCCTTCGAGACGGTGCGGCAGTTGAAAGCTGCTGGTATTGAGATCTTGTGGTAGGACGTGACACCCTACCTGAATACAGTCGGAGCTGACAATTACCCGTAGTGGCTCGGACGCAGCAGGTCCAGCTGTAGGCACCGGATACGGCCTGACGATGCACCAAGAGCTGTCGCTGTTCGTCAACGCGTGCGGTTTCACACCAGCCGAAGCGCTGCGATCTGCCACTGCTGCGCCGGCGAAGAGGTTCAATTTCTCTGATCGCGGGCAGATTAAAGAGGGCCTGAGAGCGGACTTGGTGCTGATTGAAGGCAACCCCATGGAGGACATCGACCGCACGCTGGACTTGCGAGGAGTTTGGACGGCGGGTGTGCTGTGCTCGGCCTACAGGGATAGTCTGTAGTGTGCTGAGAGGCCGCCTCACTTTATGCTCGTTGCTCCGCAATCGTCCCGCTGCCTGGTGATGGCGAATGCATTAATCATACCACCGCAAGCCCTTTCGTCCGTAGATTGCATTTGTTGAGCGATTGAGCGTCTGTGCTGTTCGAAAACTTCTGCACTTCCAAATCGTCCATGATGACGTCCATCACCCAGCATGTGACAGAGTCATAACGATGACATGTGAAAGTCTCTGCCCCAGCCAAATCTCCCACCGCCCGAAGATAGACCTCGGATCGGATTCGGAGCCAAAACACGTGGGCAGATAGCGAAAAGCTTGTAAAGTTACGGGCAAAGATTCTTCCCAACGAATTTCCGGGGGATCCACAGGGACCTCGGTGAGAGAGAGGGAAGGAAAATGTTTGCCTCGTCCGGTGCTAACTTACTCAGATTCAACACCGGTCAGACCGTCGTGGTGTCCGCGCTATCGTCGCGAAGAGTCACAAGAGTGGTATCCCAGCAGCGATGTGAGGAAGCAGATGCCGCTCCTCCACATTCCGCCGCCGGCCGAGAGAGCCCACGCAAGACAAAGCCACCTCCACGGCACGACACGGAGTAATCTTGGATGTCGTCTGGGGTGTGTGCATGTGCACAGCAGCTGGCCGGGGTATGAGAGCGAAAAGGAAGTCGATTCCGATAGCGGGATTACCGGCGCTGATAGGCCGACTCTTCGAATGAAGGGATGAGACAGGACGAGGGTGCTGGCACGTCCTCGACCAACACATTCCTATTATCCTTCCTGGGAGTGTATCTGCAGCATGGGAAGCTGGGCCTATAAGGCTCCTTCAAAGCATCACGAGGTTTCGCGATCGTGGGGGGGAATCTTGGGGGATTCTGGAAGAAACAAAGAAGGGCGGCTTTTCCGTCTGGCGCCCCTAGGCAAACGCCATCCTGCGCACAGCCCTACCCCGTGCAGAGGGAGTGGAGCGCATCTCGATGAGGTGCTCCGAGGACGTTCTTGCGATTCATAAAGATGGCGTCTTCGTGGATAATTTATCCGTCTGGTAGGAAGAATGCGACAGGCCTACCGCTACCGACACTCCACAATCTTGGATGCAAAAGACCACGCGGTTTAAATAGCCGTGGAATGCGGAGAGCGGAGAGCGCTAGACGGCGATGGATAATTTGTAGCAGAGATCCAGGCCCGTGGGAGTGGTGCAGCATGGGTAGGGAGACAGATTGGCTGAACATCCCTGCGCTTGGCTGGCTCTTGGATGTTGTGTGGATGCCATACTGTTGCATCGTGCTGCACCGCTTAGGGGATGATGGGGGAGTTGCAGGGAGCATCGCGTGTACGAATAATCAGAAGAGTGGTTTAAGGATGCGTAGATGGATGGAGAAGGAAGCTCGAACACCACCACACATTCCCCAGATTGATCGACCATCCCGCGTTCGTTTCAAACGACATCCCCCAAGGACGTCATCCATCGTGATTCCTTATCTATAGGCATGGTGTTGGGTGTTTGAGACGAGCCAGATTCGCAAATATACGCGAGATCGCAGACCATTACGATAACAGAGATCTTGATAGTACCTCCTAGCAGGCAGTTGTAGATCAGATAGACTCGCCAACACCAGTTCTTCGTGTTTATGCAATACTCCACCATCTCCACGACCTCCAGTCGATCAGGAGACGGATTATCTCCAGACGCCAGTGTCACAGACACAGGGCCACCGCTGTTCTGCTCGCCCACGAATCTGTTGGGCTGTCGCCATCATTACCAGTCCTTGCCAGACATGAGAGCCGGCCAGCGCTACCGCCAGATAGCATTTTTTTTCAGCGAGGCTCCACTCGTCGTGAAGATTTGATTCACGAGCCGCAGGCCCGTAGTCCCACAATAAACTCATCGTCACTGTCACCCATCGTCAGCGCGCCGGCAGTCGCAGTCATCAGAACAGCCAGAAGAGACGGGCTTGCCAGAAGACGCCTCTCCCGGGCGAGGACTGGAGTGCGTGCGTGCTCGCTGTTCTGCTGTGGAGGTTGTACCACGGATGCGCCGCGAGCAAGAGTCTGGACTACGCCTCCGCAGCTGCGCCGTGCTTCGCCTGACTCTCACGAAACAGGAGCGGCGGGAGGGCAGCCGTAAAGCCTATTGTCAGCACGGGGTGCAGTGGAGGAGGAGACAGACGCAGGAACCAACCAAGCAATCGCACGCACAAGCTGCTCTTCTCGCCAGTGCTTCGGCTAATTGGGGACAGCGAGACGAGACGACGTGGCCTTATCGCGGGCAGGACAGAGGGCGACATCATCCTCCCATCCACCCATCCACCCATCCTCACCCCTTCCTTCGTCGTGGGGAAGGCGCCCCACAGCCTCGGATTGCGCGCCCCTACTCTTCCCGATCGCCCACTCTCTTGTGTCTGCCACCAAACACTTACGCACCTCCTCTTCTCCTCACTCCCACTGCCGTACGTACCGCTGGATACTCGCACTTAACTCCCTCGGCTCTTTCCCCCACATCTGCCTGCCCTTGCTGCCAGAATACGTACCCCGGAGACGCCGCCGCCGCAGCACAACTCCTGTCCGATCCTTTTTTTATTCCCACGCTTACTTAACCTTGGCTCTCTCCGCATTTCACATGCTGTCACAACTTTTGAACCACGAGCGCAGTGCCCAGTCGCAACAGTCGCCGCACCAGCACAACGACACCGCTGCCACGATAACGTCGATACCGGCCTCGTCCAACGCAGAAGCGTCCGCGCCGTCCTCGTCAGACCCCATGGCCGCCGTGCAAACGATGCAGGCAGTGGGTGCGACCATGCAGAACCAGGACGAGAACCGATCAGACCTTCCGCGACCTTACAAGTGCCCGCTCTGCGATAAGGCATTCCACCGTCTCGAGCACCAAACCCGACACATCCGCACACACACCGGCGAGAAGCCGCACGCCTGTCAGTTTCCTGGCTGCACCAAACGCTTCAGTCGCTCGGACGAGTTGACCCGGCACTCAAGAATACACAACAACCCCAACTCAAGACGTGGCAACAAGCAGCATGCTGCCGCACAAGCAGCAGCGGCTGCCTACCAAGGTGGTCTGCTCGACAACCCGGCACTCCAGCAGATCAACTCCCTCAACTCGTTCAACAATCAGATCAGCTCCCTTGCGCAGTTGAACCAACTGAACCAAATGAACCAGCTCAACCAAGCAAACGCCGTCAACCAGCTCAACAACGCCAATCAGATGAATCAAATGAACGGCCTCAATCACATCACCTCCATGCCACCGCCGCCGCCTCAGCAACAGAAGGCTCCGAATTCGGCGCCCAGCTCTGGCATGAACTCACCCAACGTCTCGCCACCTCACACGTACGCCAACTTCTCCAGCAACCCGAGTTCCTACATCACGCGAAACGTCAGTGGTGACATCAGCCCTGCGGCCGGCAACTTCCACCGACCCATGGACATCAACATGCTCGCCACGGCTGCCTCGCAGGTAGAGCGCGAGAACAACAACGTCTCTCAGATCCCGAACCAGCACCTTTCGCTACCCACGAGAGCGCCTTACACCTACCACAACCACCCTTACCATACTGGTCGCATGCCGTCACTTTCTTCCTACCACTACTCCTCAAACCCCACGTCGCAACCCATGTCCCGGTCGCATTCGCATGACGAGGACGACCAGTATGGAGGACGAGCGACGAAGAAGTCGAGACCTGGCTCCCCTCAATCGACCGCGCCACCGTCGCCAGAGTTCCCGCACGAATCAACATCTCCCACTCCCGACCACACCCCTCTCGCCACACCCTCTCACTCACCACGCCTGCGACCGCAGTACTTCCATAACGGCGTCCAGCTCCCGACTCTCCACCACCTATCTCTGCAGAACCAGCCACCTCCCGCGCTCGCCCCGGTAGAGCCTTCAGCGGACGGTCAACAGCCGTACGTCCCGGCCCATCACAGTGGCTTGCGAATCAGCGAGATCATGGAGGCTGGCAACGGGGCGCAAAGAAAGCTGCCGATCCCGATGGTGCAGTCGAAAGACAACAGCTTCACCAAGATCAACGAGCTGGTGCACCCTGAAAGCGGCGCCAACAGTGGTCAGACGAGTGCGAGGGTTAGTGAGGCTGGCAACGATCTGCACGAGCGGTCGTAGCGCGGTGGAAAATCCTGTGCGTTGACTTTTGTGTACACCTCACGGGAGGATCACTATCTCGATGCTCGGCACACCGGTTTTGAGTATCTCATCATCCGGCTCACAGCACAGACACCGACTGAGCGGCCTAATTGCATTGTACGCCTGGCATGGCGTGGGAACGGGCAGGGACGGAGTTCTAGCGCTATAGACTTGGAACGGCGCACGACAGGCGAATGGGGGTTTAGAAGCACGCACGGGGGAGTCGCAAGACTGGGTGTGCTTGAACGCTTTCTGGCGGTATGGTATGGGATTGCTTGAATCTTTTGCTCTACTCAGAGATAGCTTACTGGCGCTGGATGCACCGTCGGGTTACGTAAGGACATTGCTGGCGAGCTAGACTTGCTACCTTGTGAAATGAGATATCCACATCACTGTCTTATCTCACTCTCCTCGTTCAAAACTCGATGCCGATGTCGACTACCGGTGAACACGCATACCTGCATCTCGCGCACATAATCGAAGTCATCATCTTCCATCAACTGCCGTGACAGGGAGAGGCAGGGGAGGTACGACGATACCTCAAAGTCTGCACCCCAGTATGTTTTAGGTAGTCTCTCGGTAACGCAGAAGAAGAATCATGGAGTCATCTCCGGACACATGGCATTGACCTAATCCGTACATACATCATGGCCGTTTCGGCGATGTCTCGCGACACGACGTCCTTCCCAACAACATCGAAATGAAATTCCATCAGTCAGTCACAGCCAGATCTTCGATCCAGTGTCATCCCCACAGCCCCCAAAACTCACTTTTACCCGCCAACACACAAACAGCATGCCGAAACAGGCAGTCCCGGGGTTTGGTTGGAAGCAGCGTCATCGTTCAACTCTGCACCCCAGGATTCTCTTGCTGTTCTCCGCCCCGGATGGCCTTGCTTTCTCCACACCCACACCTCCCCAGCTCTGCCGTTGCCGATCTTGGTATGATTTTCTTCTGATCGAATAGATGTGCGTAAGGTAGGAGTAGCTCTCAACGGTATGCGGAGGGTTCTCAACGTTTCTGTGGGATTTTCGTTATGGTGGGCGTCATCGCGACGTGGAGTGTAGCGGCCGTAATGTAGCCGACGATAAGCCTTCTTTGCTATTGCGTTGGGTGATGCGATGGTCATCCGGGCCTTGACCACGACGACGCGTCAACTTTCGTAGGTCAGGCAAATGCACCGACGAAGATACGATTCCGCTACATCATCTGGTTGGCAGATCCGCCTACCTCTGGCCCCCAATGGTAGAACGTAGCAAGCGTAGATAGATAGATAGGTAGCAGCGCTTACATCCACTCCCAGAGCGACCACCCGACTCGACTCTCCTGCACAGTCACCTCATACATGCATGCACGCACGCAAAGCGTCTCGGTCCGAATCTGTGGAGAAAGGACTAGAACGCAAGGCGAGAGATAAGGTAACGCCATGGCAGTGCGCCGGCACTACACTCTGCATCTGTGGGATGCGGAGTGATTAGTCGTGAGATAAGCAAAAGCGCGAATGGGGAGAGAGAGAGAGTAAAATGTGCGGGGTGCGCTTTGTCGAGGTCTGGTAATGTACCTTGGTACTTCGCCAGATGCCGAAGTGAGCGCAGCGCGGAGAGGAATGGCGAGCGGGAGGCGATATGGCGGACTGGAGGGCCGGTGTGGCGTGGAAGGCTGAATGTTGCGAGACGCATATTCTGCTTGGTAGACGTGGTACAGCCCGTACCAGACCTCGCTTGTGTTGGTGATGCGACTGGATGCCTGCTGGTGCGCCCAATGCTTGGGACGATGTCTCCGAATCGCGAGCTGATGACATGGAGTAATCTGTCGTCGCCGCAATGGCAGCCAAACGGATAGCAAGAGTCCAACCATGGGGAAAGAAAGCATGGGCTGACTTCACCTGTGAGTGTCGTCGCCGTTCACGGTCAACCGAGCGTGTCCATCCGGAATGGGCGACAGGCCGACCAAGCAGGTGTTGCTCAAGAATGTCCCAAAAGCTCAATCATCATCCACAGGCTCATCTTTGATCACAACCACATCATTTTCACTGTCACCAGCATCGCCTTGACCACCCTCCGCTCCCACCACAACTCTTCTTGTGCCACCCCCTTCCCTCTTCACCTCGACCACATTGACGGTGGTACCAGGCCTCGGCCGGACTTCAGACGCCACAACAACCGTTTCAATACCCGCCGGCACCCTCTCGTCCTCTGGTCCCCAAGGCAAGTTGTCGACATCAATCTCCCGGTTCAGCAGGGACTTCAGAATGACCTCCGCCCCAGCCTTCGACATCACCACGTTCGCTTCCCGGCACCTTTCACTGCAGCAGCACTCCAGACATCCCTCCGTGCAGTAGCAAGCCTCCACTCGTTCGCAAGCTTGATTTAATAGCAGATCGATGAACTCGAAGGCCTTTCCGGCAATGCCAGACCCATGCTGCCCGCCTTTGTCGTCGTAGAAGGTAAGTCGCGCTGGCCTCTTCCGCTGGGATTCCTTCTTCGCGAACTCCTTGACGGCGACTTTACACTCCGTCTTGACGTCTCCGGGCATCGAGATGACAAAGTTCGGCATCAGGCTCAGGATGGCATGTTCGGCGGCGTGGATGGCACCAGCGATGTTCAGCCGTCTCGAGTCCAGGATCTCAAGTGCTTTCTTCGGAACATCCAGCCACATGCCCTTGCTGTGAATGATGATGGGCGGGTTGTCCACTTGTACCGCGTCTAGGATTCGTCGTCGCTTGTCGACTTTGAAGAAGCCAAAGACGACCTGCTTAATCTTGATCGCGCCAAAGAACGCTCGGCTCAAGCTATCTGGTATGCGACGAATGGCCTCCGTCTCGACGGGGTCGATGTCCGTGTAGTCGCGCTGCTGCGTCGTCCAGTCCACCTTCACGTACTCCACCTTCGCGATCATACGCTCGGTGCTCATCTCCTTAATGAGGTACGTGCGGCCTTGATGCAGGAAGATGCCGCCTTCGTAGATGGTGAAGAAGGCTCTGCTCGCTTCGAGCTCTTCTAAGACAGTGTTGCGGCCGCCGGTGGTGTCCACGATAGCGAAGTGCGTGTCTTCCACATCTCGGATGGCTACTGTTCTGCTGGGATGGGGGAGGAAGCGCGCAGCTGTGTGGTAGAAGCCGAGATCATCCTTCCGCAGGCGCTCTTCGCAGATCTCGCTCAGCTGCTTGGTGAAGTACTTGTCATCCTCGTCTGGTCGAATAGGCATCTCGTACGCTGCGCACTGGATGTGGCCTTCCAGCACGAGCATGTTGGTCAGATCGACTTGGAGCTCGCAGTTCGGTTTCGTGAAGATCTCATCCGGGTTGCTCATGAAGTACTGGTCAGTTGGGAAGCAGTCGCCTACCAGCACGCTTAAGCTGTCCTTGTTCCTGCGACCCGCTCGACCGCTCTGCTGCCGTAGGTTGGCGATCGTGTACGGGAAACCGACAGAGAGCACCGCATCCAAGCTCCCGATATCGACACCAAGTTCGAGAGCGTTCGTGCCAATGATGCCGATCAGCTTCCCGTCAAACATCTCCTTCTCTATGCGTCGTCGGTCCTGTGGCGTGTAGCCTCCTCGGTAGGCCATCACTCTCGCCATCACTTCGCTTCGGTCTAGAGCTTGCAGCTCATTCTTGACGGCTGTGGTGAGAATCTCACACTGCTTTCGTATCCGGCAGAATGCAATCACTCTAACGCCTCGTAAGATCAATTGACAGAATAGCCTCGCGGTCTCTGCATTGACATCGCCTCTGCCTGACGTGGGATCGCCCGGGTCCTTGAAAGGTGTGTTCCAGCATAGGAACTCCTTCCGGCCAGACGGACTGCCATCGAAGTCCACAAGTGTGATATCCTCCAGGCCAAAGATGGTACGCATATGCTCCTGAGGGTTAGCGACCGTAGCAGAGCAAGAGATGAACTTGACCTTGTTGTTCCCAATCGCTGCACATATCCTGCGTAACCGGCGCATGATTAAGGCGACATGTGCGCCGAACAGGCCATTGTAGACGTGCAGCTCATCTACAACCACATACCTCAAATTCTTCAAGAACGTCCGCCAGCCTTCTTCTTGCGGCAGAATGGTGATGTGGAGCATGTCTGGGTTTGTGAAAATGATGCGAGCTTCGTCGCGGATGTAATTGCGCTCATCCATCGGAGTGTCGCCGTCGAACGTGTCACACAGAACACCTTCCAGGCCAGGAAGATAGCTTAGAAAGTCTTTCAAGCTGCGTCGTTGGTCTTGCGCCAGCGCCTTGGTTGGGAAGATGTACATGGCGCGCGTGTGAGGATCGGTCTCCAACGCATTGAGGACTGGTAGTTGGTAGATCAAACTCTTGCCTGAAGACGTGGAGGTGGACACGATGACATTCTTGCCCTCGTGGAGAGCATTGATGGCTTCTGCTTGGTGGCTATAGAGCGATTGGATGCCACGCGTGTTGTACATGGCGTTGACCAGGTCTTGCGAAAGCGCAAAGTTCAGTTGACCGTAGACTGGCTGTTGCGGATCGAACACACGGTGACCGTCAGGCACTATCTGCCCGCTGTACCATTCCAGGCCTTTGAGCTCAGTGATGATCTCAGGTATGGTCTCACGCTCCGTAGGAATGCTCTTCGGCAGGGCGCTTTTCGACAGATCTGGCAGAGGTGTGCCATCACGACTGGTGGTCGGCATCGGCACGTATGGCCTATGTTCATCCTCCAGCCGCAGCAACGGATCAGTGCCCAGTTCCACCGACTCATTCAACCAGACGTTGATCGCAGACGTGAACTTGACATTCCTCTTCTCGATCAACTTCATCATCTGCTTCTGGCTAAAGACCGGCATCTTGAGATCCTCCTGGCGCAACTTTTGTCTTGGGTTGACCGCCTCGCCGGTCTTTGCGTGCTGAACCTGTCGCTTGAGATCACCGTCGATAAACTCAAACAGCAAGACTTCATTGTGATCATCTCTGCCCATTCCACTCCTATTATTGCGCTCCTCTGCCGGGTTGGACGGGAACATGTCGTGCACGCTCTTCTTCCCTCGCAGATCCTCCTCGCCCATGAGTGCGACCTGCAGCATCTGCTCGTCCACATACTCAAACGTCGTTGCCTTCGGTATGAGCGTCCTGATCTTTGCAATGTCCTCAATCTTCAGTTCCCGCTTGATGTTTGCCTCCACCGCCCCCTTGAGGTTCTCGAACGTCGTGGCGAAGTGCTTCCGCGTACAGCAGAAGGTGTAGACGAGGTTAAGCGCCTTGTGTGTTTGCGATAGCTTGGTGAACTCGAGCGGCCATGGGATCTGAGACTCAACAAGATTCGAAGAGTTGTTGCGCGAGAGGGCTGGCCTCTCTCCCTTCGCCGTTCGACGAGGCTTCTTGCCGCCATCGTGCGTCTTCGTCGGGATAGTCGTGGTCGCCGGTTCCGCCTCTGCTGGTGGAAGAGCTTCCACCTCTTCTCCTCCATCGTCCTCGGATTGTCTCTTCCGTTTCTTTTTCGAGACCAGCTGATTGCTGACCGTTGCCGCTTGGAGTTTGACCATCTTGACGTCCTAGACCTTCGCCCGCCTTGCTCGCCTATCCATCACATAATTTTCACAGCAACTGTACGATTCCACGGCCTACGTGCCCTTTGTCAAACTGAACATCTGGTTGTGACGCCATCGAAGGAATCCAGACGACGCGGCTCGGAACGCGCTTGCTCGCGCCATCACATGCAAGCGCTAGTCTAAGCACTTCTACCTCCAAAAGCTTACCTCCCAGAATGTCGCAAGTGAAGGTTGGACATCACTGCCACAGGGACGACGTTTGGACACTCTTCAGACCCTTGTGCTGACTACCTACTGGGCTGGCCATAAATCGCGCATACCTAAGAGAAGGACCAGGCTTTTCCCGCAAGGACCCGACGCAGACGATGGCACGATAGCGGCCCAACAGATACATGTACAGACGCAAAACTACTCCACTAAGTTACACACCAAAGAAAACCATCTTGATCTCCGGGGCTTTCCATCCAATCCAACATGGCAGACATAGTGCAAGCCCGCCTAGCCGCTTTCGAACCATCCAAGAACGAAAAGCACGACCCGGGCCAAATCGTAATCTTCTTCGACAGCCGCATGTCCACCACCCCCGACAACCAATTCTCCTACCTCCAGTCCTCACGAATAGCAAGTCTCCACCGCCTCGGCTGGCCCTCCTTCACCAAACCCGACCTCGACCCCGGCATGATCCGGCTGGTCTGGTACACGCACGTCGGCAACGAAGGCCAGCGCGATTACCCGCTCTACCGCGCCTACGCCGTCAAAGACATGTTCGACTCCCTCTCCGAAGCTGGATTCCGGCCGATGGTGCTGGGCTGGTCGGGCGAGAACCCGTTCCCGATGATTGGAGGTTCTGAGCCCCCGGCTGAGCCGAAGAAGCCGAAGGTTCAGGTGGCGACGACGTGGAGTGGGAAGGCGGTGGGGCATGGGAAGGATGCGGGGACGCCGCATGATCGGGTCATGGCGATTATTTCGGATCAGGAGAGGAGGGAGGCGAAGGTGAGGGAGAAGGAGGTGATAGATTCGGCGGGGCCGAAGGAGAAGAGTGGGTTGGGGGTGCAGAGTCCGGTGTAATGAGGTTGTTGTGCTTGGAACATTAGATTCGAATCTTCAAAGCGTTTTAGGCCTTCTTCTACATATCATTTACATCTTCAAAGGGCATATCATCCTATGGTCCTCGTATTGACGCAAAGATCACGGACCTGCCGGTGTCATTAAGGAGCTGCTTCTCCGCCTCTTCCATCACGAGAATCAGATGTGTGGTGCGAACGATGACTTCTGCATTCACGGTGAGTACCGCTCGCCCGTTAATTCAAGCGAAAGCTTACCTTCGAACTCAACGTGGTAGCTGACAGGAAGTTCATTCTCGCTGGCGTACAGAATGGGAGCCTGTGCAGCCCGCCTGTACTTTCGCTCCTTGACCCGGAATTTGATGCCTACATTCTGGTCTCTCGTACTGAGCCACAGCACCTTGGGGTCATTCCTGGGGTCCAACCGTTCGGCAGAATCATCACATCCATTCTTCAACCCTCCGCCAGCAGTCGCGGGCTCATGGTGAACCACAATCGGCTCTCCGTCCGACCAAAGCTTCGTCTCGCACGCTTTGGCCAGCCAATCTCTCCATACCCGTATATAGCTCTGGCTAACCTCTTGGAAACTCGTCAGGAACCCATAATGCCGCTTGCCCAGGAATGCGAGGGTCTGCAGCTGAGAGAACAGATCACCGGCGTCTATGGAGACGGTCTGCGAGACGGCCTCTTCTGGCCCGGGGACTCGCTGTTCCGGGTTGGTGCTGGGATGTGTGCGCGATCCAGGTATGTCTCCAGGCACACTCCACGTTATCCGCCCTGCTTCCGGCTCGTGATGCTGCGGTCGGAACCTCGAGTAAAGCGCGAACGCCTGCTTCAGCTGCCCGCTACACTGCTCACCGCGCTCTATACACTGCCGCAGCTCCTCCAGTCCTTCCGTCCCCAGCTTTCTGCAGAACATCCTTGAGGCCGTGAGCCTGGTCGCGGGAGGATGGCATTCGAGGTAGAACTCATGGCCATTGAGGCCGGAGGCGATCTGGAGGCGGTTGTGGATGACGCGGAGAGCGAGGCAGTGGAAGTGGCGGGAGAGTGTTGTCAGGGCGGCGACGGACTTGGTGTCGAAGATGTCGATGATACGGAGGAGGATCTGGTGTTGGAAGGGTCAGTCGTGGTTCGTTGTCGTGTTGGATAGACGTACCTCGTTCGGGAGACTGAATATACCGCGCGGTATCTGCTCGGTAGCTTCGTCCATTCTTCGACCGTAATATACCTATACCAATGCCAGTAGATTCAACACAGAACTGCTATCTACATGTAGATCTATGTTATGCGTCGATGCGATGACGTTGAACGACACGTGATCGCGTTGCCTTAGCGTGTCAACGCCGATCTCGGTAACCGCGCCTCACGATCTCGACTTCACCTCGACTTCACCTCAAAAGATCTCTGTTATATCGACAACCTGCTAACACTCAGACCTGCTGCCGATGCGAGTATCTGAGAACATCAACGAGGATGGCGGCGCATCAGATGGGCAAGTTTGTGCGACAAAAGAATGGCCTGCCGGACGATGCTCAGCGCTCTGCTGGCGCCATCGACCAGAATCATGATGATCTGAAGATTAATCCCAAGCGGCCGAAGGGTGCTCACCCACACAAGGTGAAAGCGCCTAGGCAGGATTCTTGCGAGCATCCAGGACACGGCGGCCAGCCCTTCTACCAGGATGACACCAGCCCTGGCGGGACTTCGACTACTGCGAGCGTGATGGAACAGCAGCGCGGTGTGAAGCGAGAGCCACCTCAGGATGATGGTAATCACCGCGCAGGGCAGCAGCCAGTGGGTGGCAACGAGAGCCAAAGCTCAGAAGGCGCCGAGGACGAGTACGAAGACGAGGAGGACCGCGAGAGCTCGGACGAGAATCCCGTCGACGATCCACTTCTGAACTACGGCCATTCCCTTAATGCACAGCAGTCTCAGATCTATGCCGAACTCGATAGACGCGGCGCCGGTGAAGACTCACGATTGCCAGATGTCGGTCATATGAAAGGTGACTCATACCCCACCACATCTGGCGGGCAGTCAGCGGTCGAAGTCGGTCATTACGACGGGCCTGATGAGCGGTATCATGCCCAGAAGCCTTACCATCGTAATCAATCTTCTCCGAAGCGCAAAGCCGGACACCAAGGCCACGACCACCGCGGCGCCGGCCCTACGGTCCAACCAAGACCAGAGCCTTCAGTGTCCACGACGGAAGCCCCTAGCTACCCTAGTAGCTTTGTTAGAAGGCCTGACCTACCTGTCGCTACCAAAAACTCGGCCCCTCCTGGATTCATGAGGGCCCCTGCGGGTCAAGGAAACCTCAATTTCAAGCGTCAGGTTGTCCCGCACGCTGCCAACGGAGCTGGCGCGAATCGGCCTACCGTTCCCGTAACCAACAACGCTGCTCAGGCGGCACCTGCTGGCAAGCCCGCGCCTGTGGTGGTCGAGGGTACGAAGACACGTTCCCAGGCTCCCGTTGAGATGCCACAACACCTGAAGCCTCACAACTTGGAGAACCGCCCGACCTCGCGACCTGATAGCCACAACTCAGCTGCCGAACAGGTGGATGCGCGCACCGCTGGTAAGCCGGGAATCAACAATGCTGGTGCACGAAATCATGAAGAGTACTCGTCCTCCGCCGCATCCTCACCTCCAGATGATTCAGCACATCTGGGCGACCAGCTCGATTATGAGCCTCAAGACCTATACCGCATGGGCTTTGGAGAACTCAAAGATCAATCTTTCGACTTCGACCCAAGCGCGGCAGAGCTTGGGCTCCCAGAAGTGCACCCGAGCAGCACCATCGAGGAAAAGGTCGCCGCCGTCATGGCGCTCCAACAGCAGACTCAGGCAGACTTCTTCGCGAGTCTGTCACTGGGAGAATGGGAGCAAGCCGGCGATTGGTTCTTGGGGCGCTTTGGTGAGGTTCTTTCCAAGATGAAGGGCGCTCGACAGGAGAAGCGCAGCGCAGCGCAGACGTTCGAAGGAGAGATCAGTGCTCGCTATCAAGCGGTCGAGAAGAAGCGTAAGCTGGTCGATGATTGTCTAGACGATATCAAGGCGAGTGGTGCGAGGGTACTCACGCCGAAGAGAACGAGGAATCAGTGAGGTCGAACGGCGGAGTGGATGTGAAGGAGGGAGTTCTGCGCTAGGTATTGCTTTTCTGCCAGGGTGCTGGTATGCGAGGCAGCATTCAGTATTGCTGGAGGGCTTGTTGACGGTGCCGTGGCTAATGAAAGGAATGACCCACACGACGTATGGCTAACGAGCGATGGATGATGGCTTTGCACTTGCTGGTGCTTTATACCCCGATATGCTGCATTATGATGTTTGGGAGGCGTCGACATAGCTCAATGTACGAGGACGATGGATGCTACGATGACCCTCTCCCATCTTCTTTGTTCTTATGGTAAGCCTGCCTGAAACACTTCGCTGATATTCCAAGCCCACGGTCCACAACAGGTCCTTTACTCTGGGGCAAGCGCTCGCATAACTTAACGCTCCACGTTGGATTTGCTGTGATGGTAGGGTGGCATCCACTCAAGGTACGGTCAATGTCTCTCCACCACATCCATTGATGGTCGTGAAGTTCTCCAGCTCAACTCCTTCGACGGTCCCATACCGGCCGACCGACGGCAACCTCGTGAAGGTCAGCATCCCTTCCTTGGCTTGTGCCACTTTCTCCTCTGCACTCGAGATTGCTGAGCCAGTCAAGCGGACCATGATACGACACCGGTACGTTTCGAAGTCGAGCCAGGTAGTCGCCGCTTCGACCGACAGGCTCTTGACCAGCTGCTGATGCGAATCGGTGAAGTCCGCGACGTTAGAGAGTTCAGACCTCATCTCGGTTGCCAGGCTCTCAACACTGGTTATGAAACCCGTCTTCAATAGCCCTCGCCGGTCATACGCCGATAACGCCTTCTGGGGCAATATCTCACGGCATTCTTTCATTGTGAAGTAGCGCCACCGCTCGGCTTTGATGCCAGGCGCGGGCCAATTGTAACTTTCGTTGCTTGATGGCTCTGGACCTGTTCAAGGTTAGCACTATTCAGGCAACGGCGGGCTGCGCAGGCAGGCACCTGTCCCACTATGTACGTTCCACTCCATCTCCAATTCCGTACCCTGCTCACCGAAGATGCGGAATGGACTGCAGAATATTCGCCTGAACAGCAGGGTCCTGAGATCCGCATATCAGCTCACTGTCCTGGATGGCTAGATGGTCGGTGGCTTCGGGTAGGACATACCATATGAGATCTTGCAAAATTACTTTACACACCAACCTCTGGCCGTGTCGGACACTGATTGTTTCCAGCAGCTCACCATTCCAGACGCTCTGATCCGGTTTCCAACTCATCCTGCTGAGATTGTCTACGATCTGCTGAACCTCCGAAAATTGGCTTCGAATCTTGTCGTCTGGCTTGTTTGGAATGCCTGAAGGCGTGAACACCTTTGCTTGGTAGACGCCGTCGTCACGCTTCAGTAGAGCGCCTTTGAGTTCTCGCACATTCTTGTCGAGACTTTGAGTCTCCTGTTCATGCTGCCGTTTCATCCTGTCCACTACTTCGGTGTGGTGTTGGATCAGGTCAGCTCGATCTGTGCCATGTTTTTGCTTGAGCCTGTCGACTTCTTGTCGGTGGTCAGACCTTGCTTGGTATATTGCCTGATCACTTTCTTCCTCGCGTTTGCGCAGATTCTCGTTGAGCTGCGTCACCTCCTGGTCGTGATAAGATTGCAGTGACGCCAAAGTTTGCTGATGCTGATCCTTGATGTTCCTTATCCTCTGGTTTGCATCGGCAATCTCTTGGTTTCTGACCTGGATGATCTCGCCAAGATTCTGGTAAGCCTCCCATAACTTCTCATACCGGCGTGCATTTGCCTGCACAGCTCCAGCTCTGTCAGAGCCCCCGGCGGCGTGAGCTGCGGCGATTTGCGCATCTGGATTCACTTCCCCTCTGCCAAACGCGCTTTTCACCTTTTCCACGAACGGCATCGTTGTGTGTACATACGCTCAACGACGTTGGAATTTCTCATCGGCAGCTCCTGCACGGTAGGGTCCTCAAACGCATGCTGCATGAATGCAGTCGCCCCAGCTGGATTCTCCGGAGTGGTCTCGTACCAGCAGTAGCGAACAGTCTTAGTGCTGTCGGAATAAGACGTACCGTCGTGCGTGCGTACACCGGAAGGCCAGGCTGAGAGCTCGGTCCTTAGCTCGACAAGGCTGGGTGGTGTCTGGTCCGTATGCAAGCCACTCGCTTGCTCACACCGGAGTCGCCTCACTTCCAGTACAGTGGAGCGAGGCTCATACTCGAAGCATGGGTGGTTGCATCAAGTGCGCAAGGCTATGCCTAGGAAAGCAGAGGTTGCAGGCTCTGCCGTTGACGCTGTGGCGTCGGATCAAGAGGCAGAGACAGTCGATGTTTTGTTCGCGTGACTGGAGGCATTATGCCTGATAACATGAAAGCCTTTCGCGAGGGAGTCGTTGCTCGCTCTACCAACACCATGGCGGACGACTGGGTGCTGAACTCGCTGGAATCAGAAGCTCCCAGCCACCAAGACAGTCCCCAGCGACCGGCAACTCCTGTCCGTCGGAGAGAGTCTTCAAAGCTTGATAGACGAAGGTTTTCTCGACGACTACCAGTAAAGAGCCCCGAACCAGGTCCTCCAAGCGATCCAATTCAAAGCGCAGGCAACGCTCGTCTTGTGCTTGCGATAGACTATGGCACAACTTTCACTGGTAAGGAAAGTCTTTCTGATGAAGAGCGAAATTGAGACAGTCCCAGGTTTCGGGCACGCCACTACGTACTCCGACAGTGCCAATCTCGCCGATCTGTCGGTCCTGCAAGACTGGAGTCCGACCATGAGCAATCTTCAGAAGGTGCCGAGCGTGATTTCGTTCGCGAGAGCGACGAATGGAGAGGTGGACTGGGGAGCGGACATTGGTGATGAAGCTACGACAATGGTGAACACGAAGCTTGAGCTTGAGCCTCAAGAAAGTCTGTTCGACGAGTTGGAGTTAACGTTGCAGGTCCTGAAAGGAACTGGCAGTCTCTCATTCGAGCATATGCTCAACGCTGGGCCCAATCCTGCATACACGTGGAAACCACCTACCAAGATTGTGGCCGAGTACCTGACCAAGATCTTCGAGAGTGCACGCAGAGTAGTCGACATCAACCAGCTCGCGGTTACGAAGACCCCGGTGGACATTGTTGTGACTGTACCTGTGGTATACGATCTCACGAGAGTAACGTCGCATCTTGCTTGCTGACTCCTCTGGCAGGACTGGTCGTATGAGGCGAAGAACTCGGTTTTTAGTGCTATAAGAGACGCAGGGTTCAACAGAGACAACTTCACCACCTTGAAAGACATGATTCTGGTTTCTGAGCCGGAAGCTGCGTCTCATTTTACTGCTCGTGATCTTCGTGGTCGCAGCGAGAAACTGATGCAGGTATGCTTGACGCAACGCTTATAGAATTGAAGTCATATCGTTTCGCTAAGCGAAGTGGTCCAGGTCGGCGACAGTTTCATTATCTGTGACGCTGGTGGAGGTATAGTGGACGTTGTCTCTTTCATGGTCAAGACCTTGCTCCCCATTTTCGAATCACGAATGTAACCACTCCTAGTGGTAAGTCCGTAAACGACCCACATTACGACTGAGCAGACCGCTTACAGTTCTAGGTGGCAAGTTTGGCTCTGCCTGGATCGATACAGCGTTCAAGTCATGGCTCCGGGACGAGATCGGATGGGACAATTACGCCCAGCTCGATCGAGTGAATGCGTGGACACAACGAATCAGTCCGCACACAGGAGAAAATGGCCCCATGAGGGAGCTCATGAGAAGATTCAGAGAGAAAAAGGTCGTGTTTCCTAATCCTACCGAAGCAGACATCAAGCTCGATCTCCCATCACCACTGAATAGTTTGACGATTGGGAAAAGAGTGGTAGGAGGCGAGCTGACGATACGACGGTAAGGACTCTGTGCCAAAGACCTCATCTTTGCGAACACTGACCTTGCCATCGCAAGAAAGGAGATGAAGGAACTCATGAACTCCTGTGTCAACGGTGTGATTGAATTGATCAAGGACCAGATTTCGAAGGTCAACCCAAATCAGGGAACCCGCGTCAAGGTGAGACCATGCTGAGTCCTCGTTTAGCTCGCCACTGCTGACCCAGACGCCTCCAGAATGTCATCCTCGTCGGCGGCTTTGGTGCATCTCCTTACCTCCAAGACGAATTGCGAAAGAGCCTCGCACTGAGAGGAATAGCCATGCGTCGCCCGAGTGAGGATAAATCGTAAGATGCTCCACACACCGTCCAAGTGGTTCGGCTGACATGTCCTGTGGCAAGTTGGACGGCTGTCGTACAGGGAGCGGTAAGCTATGCGATTTCCTTCCCCGAGAGACCTCCGGCTGTTAGGCAGTCTCTCGGGGTGCAGAAGGCCTCTTGGTATACCTGCTGACACAGCGTTTGATAGGTCGTCTACGGCATCGAGTGAGTCTCCTGATCGATTCATCAGTGCCTATTTGGCAGGATCGCTGAGCATCGAATACTAACGAGCTACCAGGAAGTCACGGCACAAGACTGTGAAGCACATGTACGCCATGAAAAGAAGCTATGGAGTTCGAATGGGCTCCAGGTTTGAATGGCTGGTCAGAAAGGGTGATCTTGTCGTCTCGGACGAGACCAGAATCGTACACAGTCAAACTTTCTGGTACACGCTGAACGACAAAGTTGATCATGCGGACTTTAACATCTATTGGTACAATCGAGACGATGACAACCCTCCAGATGTCTGGGAAGAAGGGTTCAGTGGTACGTACATTTTGTGCAACGCGACAAGCAGCTTCACTGACCCTGCATCAAATTCAAGAGGTGAAATCTGCTGGCGTTGCCAGGTTTGATTTGAAGCCATACAGGCATCCAATATCAGTGGTACCCACAGGATCGTACTCACAGACACTTGGTCCTATGAGATGGCACTTACAGGTATCCGCAACCTCGATCACGGCGGAGATGCTCTTGAAAAAGAAAGTCATTGCGAGCTGTGTGTTCAAAATTGAAACGGACAAGTCGACTATGCGCAGGGTTTCCGTGGACTCATTGGCGTGGCAGGACGACGTACGGGCTTAGCATGTACAGTGCAACCATTGCAGTCTACAAACAAAACACTTGGTTTAGTGATTCACTGCACGCAATCATGAGTGATCGCCTCACTCGAATGGCGACGTGCCAAAAAAGCCTTCATGGCACGGATAAAGCAAGCACGGTAGGAAAAAGTTAGGCTTGCATGATCATGGTTTTGTCACCATACTTCGGGTGAGCCTAATGGCGGATGGCGTCGACTTATCGTAGCTGAGCAAGCTGTGCTTCAATGTGTGATATCCTGCATGAACAGGAATGAGACTGTGCAGCAGCAGTAGAAGCAGGCTACCTTATGCGGACTACGACATTCTGGAAAGTTGCCTACGAGGCTGCGGACACGATGGTGTCATGGGTTGGAGCTCTGAGGCGAGCTGCATCTTCGCCTCTACTGCTACATCACCAGCAATATTCAAAGACTGATTTCGCTAGACACATACCATTCAACTCAACCAATACCTCGACGCCTTTGTACGACGGATCAATGTCGCCTCTCACCGATAACATCAAGAATCGTCTCAAGAAATCGTTGACCAGAGCCCAAGCGGAAAGCAGCCCACGTCGTCATCCTGTTGCACTGGCCACACCTGGAGCTGCTTTCACCAATCCGTTCGGCGCTGCAGAACTTGATACACAACAAGAGCAACGCATTTGGGAGCGCGACCGACGTCTGCAGGCAGAACAGGAACGGCAGAGGCAGGACCAGCTGCAGGAGGAGTGCCGTGAAAGAGAAGCCGCGGAACGCGCCAAGATCAAGGAACAGCGCAAGCAGTGCGCATCGAAGGAGACTGTTCGGATCCTACGAGAGTTGATCCGCAACAAGTATCGCTTGGATATACTTATCTGGCAGAACCGACGCGTGCAGAGAGCGGATCGGGAGCTCATCTTCCGAGACTGCCATGAAGCTGATCGTATGCGGAGACACATCTTGTCCATCGTGAAGTCGTGGGAAGAGGACATGTTTGACCGCGAAGAGGATTGGAGCATGGCGAAGAAGATCAAGAACAGTCTGGGTCGGGAAGATGAGCATGCTGTCTGGGCCGACATACCTCCCTGGAATCGTTGAGATGTACATATTACGGACCTTGTGAACTGATTGCGGTTGAGATAGTATACCACGCAAACCAACTCTCACCCCACAACCTGCGATGTCGATCCAGAGACACTTTGTGACGCTCGATGTTCGCGAAAGAGTGGTATCGATCATTCAAATATTGCCGCTAATGCTTGATGCGCTGTCTCATCACGAAAAAGCACGCACATTCATGCCGCTCGACCGCCTGAGGTGCTCGAGAAGGCAACGCAAGGCTGAGAAACTCTAATTTGTAGCCCCGCTTAGCGCCTAATAGCAGCGGCATTGCCCCTAGTTATGGTGGAACCGAATGTACCGTATGTCCCGGAACGGTGACAGTTCCGTCTCGACCTCTACAGCGCGCGTGTATTTTGGTAGAGCCGTACCAGTCGGCCTTCTTGTATATATGTTAATGGCATTGTGCATATTCTAGTAAGTCATCGCCTGGCGTCTCGTCGAGAGAATGTCAGCCACCACGGAGCAGACCAGCGAGAAGCAGCCCTCCCAGCTGCCGGAGTGGGAGCATGAGGCTGCTGGCAACAGTCGAGATGGCCGCCAGAACATCTCGACAAGAGGCTCGACGAAGGCTGCGATGTCCGCCAAGCTGGACAGGATGATGCCGCCGCATAGGAAGTATCTTGGGATGCGCAGGAATGTCCTCCTCTGGGTGCTGCTTGCGATTGTGCTCGCGCTTTTGGCGCTGATCATTGGCCTGGCAGCTGGCCTGTCGTCTAGTTCTGGGTAGGTGGAAGCACGGAAAGCATCTCAAGAGCGTCCAAGTGCTGACAAAGTGACAAGCGGCCAAAACCTCCCTCTCCCCAGCAACACCGAAGACTTCGTCGGCGACCTCACATACTACGAAGCCGGCCTAGGCGCCTGCGGCGAGGTCTCCGACCAAGACGACAACATAGTCTCGATCTCGCATTACGTTTTTGACGCGGCAGGCTCGTCGACAGATACCGGTGGGAATAGCAACGCCAACCCGCTGTGCGGAAAGATGATCCGGGCGGCCAGATACGATGAACAATACGGCGAGCGGAGGAGTGTCGACCTGAAGGTGGTGGATAGATGTACGGGTTGCGAGCCGGATGATATCGATACCACGCTTGGGGCATTTGAGAAGTTGGCAGAGCAGGATCTCGGGAGGGTTGATGTGACTTGGGCATGGCTGGAGCCTGTGGCTACTGGGAAGTGAGGGCCCGTGTCCGGCGAAGACAGGGCCTCCATCATGTCTCTGCAATCATCTCCTGGCGCCTCTGAAGCATGGAGCGAGGTACAGATCCGCCAAGCCATGGGCAGGAGATGGCAGGGTCGGTACTTGATCCGGACACCATCCACTTCATGGCTTGCCAGGCGCTGAGGCGAGCGCATTGTAAGTGCGAGCTCACCCAGGTTGTTTGCATACTTGCGCTTGTTATCGCTATGTGCCTTGGTGTCCGCATAAGAGGCCGTTGACTGTCTGCCATTGTGGAGATATGGTAGTAGAAAGGCGGCATGGGCGATAAAAGGCAAGTCCGACATCGAGGAAACTGCCAATGCCAACCTCGAGGCTTGAGTGATCATGACCAACTGATGGACAGTTCGATTGCTCCTCAGGTACGAGATGAGATGTGGTTTGTTTTGACGTTGTGAGGCGATAGCTCCCATTTGAAGGTCAGAACAAGCTTTTGCATGTGACAGACACACCTTACACGGAAGGAGCACCATCCGCATATCTGAGGCAAGTGCGACGTTTCAAGAACCTTCTTCCGACCTCACCTGTCCTTGCCTCTCGGTTGTAACCACACTTGCTGCTGGCAACGCTTCAAGAAACCTCTGATTTCTTCGAGCGGAGCATCTGCACTTCCCTTACATTCATACGCTGCAGTGAACTTGCCACGCTCCTCCGCGCCAGGCCTCGACGTTCACGAATGCATTTTAAATCTGCAGAAGACCTGAGAACATCCACCTAAGACTTCAACCCCCACCACAACGAATGCAACACTGGATACGATACGTCTAACCACGCTTCCTCCACCCTCTCACCATGCCGGAGTACGAGTACGCCTACGGCAAGCACGATCACCACAAAGGCATCTTCTTCGTCGCCACTATCGTCACCGTGGGACTATGCAGCCTCTTTCCGGCCATGTGCTTCAAAAGCTTCAGCGCAAAGGAGAAGGCCCGGAAGAGAGCGGTAGTACAGGCAGAGAAGGCGGAAGCAAAAGCGCGAAGTGCGCAGAAGGTGGCGGACATCCAACAAGACATGGGTATGATGGCACCGAGGAGGCCAGACAGCCGCGTCCGCTCCCCTACGACAGCCCACGTGCCCCACGAGCACCGCCATCGACACCATCGACATCACTCGTCGAGGCCACGAGATCGACACGACAGCAGACACCGGAGGTACAGAGACGAGGAGGATTCCGACCGGAGCTAGCCGCACCATCAGTCGACTTCTCGAGGCAACTACGATCGCCAGCTGGATCGGGAGCGTCAGCGGCGTCATCACGGCAAAGCTCCGCCGAGGCGGTACCATCACAGCTCGTGGGAAGGCGTGCTGGCACCGATGCCTACGGCGCTGTGAGCGCAGATTCACATGACTTTAACGTCTTCATCAGTGATGCAGTCCAGCATGACAACGACACAGCGGACGAGCTGCCGTCACCCATGCTTCTGTCACCAACTTGGAACACTCGGTACGTGTCATGCCTGGATGAATGAACTCCGCTGAACGACTTTAGAGAGCAATCAGAGTCGCCTGCCACCACAGACTCCAATCCTGATCAGCCTGTCCAGCCAACATCAGGGTCCGGCTCCACACGTAGCACGTTGTCATCCCGTAACTCTTTCGCCAGCAGTTATGCTCCACTACTCCGATCTCATCGAAATGATAGACGACTCCTCAAACGGAAAAGCAAACCTTCCCAGCACCTCGCGAAGCGGCCATCTCTTCCGCCTTCACGTCCAATTCAGCCACGCTCACCGTCATTCTACAGGCCGAAGGTCGTTGAAGACTCCGCAATCCCTCCAACACCTACACCTTTTGTACCAACCCCAGGTCCGCCAACGTCGGCATCGTCGAATCCTTCCTTGTCCCCTCCACTAATATCTTTGCGCTCTCCGTTCTCGTCACGAAAAGTCCCTTCGTCACCTACGCAGATTGAATCTGGCTCCTCTCGGGGACGATCGACCACACCACAACCGGTGACTGCGTCGCTCTACAATCGATCACCTCCATTATCTCCACCTTCACCAATGTCGCAACCTCGCTCGGCATTTTTTGAAGGATTTGCGGACCGTGGCGCTCGGGATGCGCCACGACAGCGACAGCCCGCTGCTGGTCAATCGCGCACGTCGTCCTCTCACAGCCCGATGTCGCCACTTACTCGGCCAAGACCATGGCAACCTCAAACGCCTCCCGAAGCAGAACCTCGCTCGCCAGCAGAGTCGACGCCAACGTCCCACCGTCACTACTTCCGGACCTTCAGCAATGACATGATCAAGCGAGCAGATGCTCCGGGACGCTTTGTCACAGCGCCTTCCTCGCCAATTGAGCCGAATGAGACGACCAGTCAGCAGCAGCATGTTGAAACTTACGGCTCGGACGGCCGCGTCCATCCAGCGTCTCCTAACAAGAACAAACGAAAGCGAAGTGGAGTGCTCGAAAGGTTACGGTCGAACTCGCAGATCCGGAACTCAGTCGCCACAACACCCAACAGCGTTGGTGCGTCCTCTGCATCTCATGCAACCCCAGACATACGCATCAGCTCTCCCGGTCTAGCCAAAAGTAGACGGAAGTCCAGCATATCCTCGTACTTCTCCTCGCGACCTCGATTGCCAAATTTGTCCGCCGCGAACACTCCTAGCCCGGCCGCTTCGCCAGGGCTGTCGACACACTGGGAGGATGTGCTGGCTGAAGGCCAAGATCGTCGCCATGTGAAAGATCCAAGCGACCCATTGTCGCCGTTCACTATGCCTGCGCGACGGGCCAAGCCGACCTTGAGAAGAAGTGGTGCGACACTACGTTTCCCGGAAGCAGATCGGACGTTACCTGCAGAGTCCATAGCGCCAGTCGTGCCATCCGGAGCAGCGGTCGGCCCACAGCCAAAGTACAAGGCAGCGGACGGGCAAGAGTACTACAAGACTTCAGTGACCGGGCCGAACGCTTCGGTGAACTTCTTGCCCTCGGAGATGAAGCGGGTAGACACGCCTCCAGTCTTCAAAAAGAAGCCAACTGGCTTCAAGGGCTTTTTCTTCGACATGCGCAATACCTCGTCCACGAAGGCAGATCCAGAATCGCCAGAGGCAGCCCTCTCCAAGCGGCGTGGACCTATTGTGAGCAAGGCCTCGCTTCAGTCTCTGGTGCCGAAGCTTTCCTTTCCAAAACTTAAGTCGCAGAGCTCGCGACAGTCTACATCAGCTCGCGAGAGGAGCCCTGACGATCGGCTCCGGGTCACCCAATTCGAGCAAACACCCTACAGCCAGCGGTACGGCGACGCCCGGCGCGCTAAGAGGAACCAGATCCGCACGTACGTGGAAGAGGCTCTGGGTGAGGAAGATGCTGCAAGCGAGTCCGCAAACAACATGCCGTTCGAGCTTAACGTGCCCGACCATCTGCCCGGCAGTCCGCTGTGCCCGCTCAGCCCGAAGCACAAGAGTGGCGGGAAGGCGATCTGTCCGATTCATGGCAGGAAACGGAATTCGAAAGGTAAAGTGGGGGGCTGGAAGGAGGGTGGGAAGGGAGATTGGAAGGGAGATGGGCCGGGCAAGGAGAGGCATGGGGCGCCGACGATTGTATTTGAGAGTTCGCAGAGGGATGGGACGGGGGGTGGGAGAGTTGGAGGAGACTGGTGGGGGAGGGTATGATTGGTATTAGCAGCGAGACGTTAGGGAGTAGTATCAACTCGGTCCTAGTAGCTTCAGCAGACATTGTTCTTGTATCACTTGCATGCGTCTTTCTCAGGGCTCGTGGTTGACAAAGTTAAACTTGTACCCAAATAGGAAAGCGCAACGCGGTCTAAGCTTCTGACACGCGACGCGGGACGGGATGGTAGTGACTTCACTCTGCAGCCCTGGACTCACCTCGTGTCAACAACGACGACTCTGGTAAGACGCAACCCCTTGAAGACGTTTCCGACGGCATGGACGAAGCGAACGGGGTGCCATGTCCGCCAGCGCTTGATGTGCGACAGGCACAGGAGTCGAACAATGTCTCGAGCACAAAGTCACCCGGCGGCAAGACATCCCCTCTGTTGTCGACACCAGCAACACCCAGCCTCCGCACCCCGACCATGACCCGACAGTCGTCTCATCCCGCAACATCACCGCTCCGAGAGTTCTCGCCCAACCCACCAGCGACGGTACGACGGGCTTCCAGCGCAATGAGCGTCAACCACCGGCCCTCGACTTCACCAGGGCTGAGAAAGAAGACTTCACGCGCATCGCTCGGCGCACAACAGGACGACAACGAGAAGCGGCCGACACCCAAGCGCTCCATCTCCAACCTCATCACCGGTCTGCGAGAGGCGCATGGTAAGATGGAGAGCATTGAGGAGCCTGTCCCGCTCACAGCACCGGGCATAGCTGTGGACCACTTTGCGCGGGAGCTCATAGCGCACAGCCAGCCGAGGTACGATGCGGAGACAATGGTTATACTTCACGACGCATGCTACGGACACCGCTACTCGCGATTGAAAATTACGAAATCTACGCTCTCCATGATCGTGGAGAGGCCGGAGCGCATACACGCCAGTGTCCTCGGAGCTTCGACAGCATACGTCAGATTAGGCGGACACCATTCCGGCGACAGGAATGCGCCGCACCCGGATATCAGAGAGGCTGCGCCGCCGCCATTCAAGATTCGACGGACGGGGAGGGCGCTGGATATTACGTCCTCGTATGTGACCAATGTGCATGGGACGGCATGGATGAGTGAATTGAAAGGCATGTGTGAAGTTGCTGGGGAGAGAGTCGCAGCTGGAGCGAAGGAGTTGAGCAGGGCGGAGGGTACGGGTGCGGATGCTGAGAGGAAAAAGTTGCATGAAGGCGACTTGTACCTCTCATCAGAATCGCTGCACGCTTTCCAGGGTGCTCTGGGTGGAGTGGCGGATGCGGTCGATGGTGTCTTCTCGCCCGCCACGCAGACGAAGCGAGCATTTGTCGCAGTACGGCCGCCTGGTCATCATTGCTCAGCGGACCATCCCAGCGGATTCTGCTGGCTCAACAACGTCCACGTCGGAATTGAATACGCCGCTCAAACATACGGCTTGACGCACGCAGCTATGCTGGACTTCGACCTCCACCACGGCGACGGCAGTCAAGCAATCACCTGGCAGCGCAACAGCAAGAACAACGAGAAGCGCATCAACGCAAAACCGAATAGCAAGTTGAAGCTCGGTCCGGACATCGGCTATTACAGTCTCCACGACATCAACAGCTACCCGTGCGAGATGGGGGATGATGAGAAAGTGCAGGCGGCGAGTCTGTGCATTGACAATGCGCACGGGCAGAGTATCTGGAACGTTCATCTCGAGGAGTGGAAGACGATGGAGGACTTCTGGAGGCTGTACGAGGGCAAGTATCGGGTCCTGCTTGAGAAGGCTCGAGGCTTTCTACGGCATCATACCGTGCGATTGCGGAGGGAAGGAAAGGTGACGCCGAAGGCTGCTATATTCATCTCGGCAGGCTTTGATGCGAGCGAGTGGGAGGGCGCGGGCATGCAGAGGCATAAGGTCAATGTGCCGACGGAGTTCTATGCGCGGTTCACTCGCGACGTAGTGGAGATGGCACAGCAGGAAGACTTGGGGTGTGATGGTCGGGTCATCAGTGTCCTGGAGGGAGGGTACAGTGACCGGGCATTGTGCAGTGGTGTTTTGAGCCATCTATCTGGACTTTGCGCGACGCCTTCGTCGTCGGTGAAGCAAGAGGCTGCGAACGACATACCGCTCGACCAGATGATGCGGGGACTGGGCATCAATGGCGCATCGGCATTCAGCAAGCTGTCTTACGACCCGTCCTGGTGGTCAGCCGCGAACCTGACCGCGCTGGAGCTCAAAGTCAACCCACCGCCTCCTGCACAGGCGAAGAAGATGCGCGTCGGCCAGCAGCCTACGTACGCTACGCCCACCGAGTCCTTCGCTTATAAAGTCGTCGACACGGATAAATTCGCACGCTCCATCTCAGGCACCATGCGCGACGTCGCTCGTCCTGTGCGGCCGCCTACGCCCCCGCCGCCAGAGGTCGACTGGGTGATTGCCACACAAGAGCTGTCGAAACTGCTTATCCCCACTGACCGGCAAACCAAGAGCTGTACCCCTGAAGAGCTGGCGGGCCCAAAGACGCAAAAGCCTCGTGTGAGCGCCATGCCGGCCATCAGCCTCGAGGACTCCGCCAAGCCGCGCCAACTGCGCGACCGAAAAGCCAAAGGTCCGGCCGGCTACGCGGCGAGTTCGCACAGTGATGAGCTCGAGAGCGTGCGGAGTGTTAGCCGAAGCAGTCGGAGGCAGACGATCGCTGACTTTGCTGCTATCCAATCCGAACCGCCGCCGGAGCCGGCCATGCAGAGGAGAGCGAGTAGGAGGCTGAGCGCTGGTAGTACGTTGAGCTCGATTGGAGGGGATCTGGATCCTGCTCCGCCTCCAGTGCCATCTCTACCCGTGCCCGACGCAGCAGTACCGCAGACTAATGGCGCGATGAAGCCGCCTCCGCCGCCCGCGCCAGCGGTGCAGGTCAAGAAGACTCGCGCACCTGCCGCCCCGGCGGTGGCGAGAACGAAGAAAGCCGCGGGGACGAGTGCACCAGTATCTCCGCAATCCAAGCGGCCCGGCCTACCAACCCCGGCCCCCTCTCAGGCCCCTCCCCCAGCGCCCGCCCCATCGGCAGAAACAGCCCAGCCGACCGCGAACGGACCAGCCGACCTCGACGCCCTGACCACAGGCATGAAGAAAATCACACTCAAGGTCGGCACGAAAGAGGAGCACGACCGCAAGCAGAAGGAGAAAGTGGAGGCGGAGCGGCGGGCGAGGGGTTTGAAGGCGGCGGAGACGAGGCGGGTGAATGCTGCTGCTAGGAAGGCTGCTGCTGCGGGTGCTGTTGTGGCGGTCAATAAGCCACCCGAGACGAGCGCTGCGAGCCCTGTGATGGCAGTGCCCGCCGAGATGAACTCTGCGGCGCCGGCTCCCCAGGTTCACCCCCAGGTTCCGGCCGAGACCGCGTTTCCTGAGGTGCCCGCGACTACAACCAACGTGAGTGCGCCGAAGGAGGTAATACCAGAGTCGAGCACTCCAATCGAGCCCACCCAAGCACCTGCCCCGGCACCCGCGACGCAAGAAACCTCACCATTCGACCAGCCGACCCCGGACGCCGCTATGATGGATCCTCCGCCCGCCCCAGTGCCCGCCCCGGCCGTGCCCGCCAAGATGTCAACGAGCGGGAGGCGGCAGTCCTCGTACGTCTATACGCCACCACATAAACCTTCGCCTGTGGAGAAGAAGCCGTCTTATGCCTCGCGACCGTCGACGCAGCCAGCGCCAGCTCTAACCGAAGAGCCCGGAGCAGAGCGTCAGTCCGTTTCTGCTAATGGCGCGGGTCCTGCTTTCCAATTCGCGCAGTCAGGTGACTCGAGCAGAAGAGCTGAGGAGCCGAGCGAAATGCATGACATCGAAACGGGTCCGACGTATGGAGCGGGTGCAGCGCAGATGGGTTCGACAAATCCCAGCCAGCAGCTTCCGGTCTGGAGCAGCACAGGACGAATCCCGTTCGGTAGTGCGCCGGTGAAGCAGGAATCGTCAATTGAAACGGGTACAGCGCAAGAACGCCTTCCTTCTGCTACGGAAGAGGGTCATGCTGGCATGGATGGCGCTGGTGCAATGGCCGCACCACCACAGCTGCCCATAGTGAATCAAGAGGACAGCATTTGGGACGTGCCCGAGACGCCGCAGCGGTAGTATGGTCTTCGGAAGATCGGGCATTGGTGGGCAGCAAAGGATTGATGTTGAGGAATGGAACTGGTGATTGGCGTTTGTACGTTGGCGTCGTCGGACATGCTGGACCAGGATATGGCGAGCACGATACCCTTTTGTTTGTGGAACTGTTGGCAATACGAACGATGTATCTGGGTATCATTGGAATGTGTAATACTGGTCCTCGCGGACCCTCGCCTTCTTGACAGCCCCTCCCATGCATCCGTGACACACCCTCAATCCCTCGCCCCATACTTTGCATAATACTCCTTCATCGCCTCCACCTCCTCCGTCCTCCCCAACCCCTCCATGCCCTTGACAATATCCCCCAGCGTCAACACCGCCACGACCGGCACTCCCGTCTCCCTCCTGACCTCTCCAATCGCACTCCCCTCACCCACACTCCCGCCATCCTTCTCCTTCCGCCCGGGCATCCTCTCCTCCCGATCCACCGCGACCACGATCCCCACCAACGTCCCGCCCTGCGCTTTGATAATATCCACCGCCTCGCGAATAGCTTTGCCGGACGTCATCACGTCGTCGATGATAACCACCCTCTTCCCCTTTACCGTGTCCCCGACCAACACGCCTCCTTCCCCGTGGTCTTTGACTTCCTTCCGGTTAAACGTGTACCCCACATCCTGATACTTCTCCCCGTCCAGATGTGTCAAGGACAATAGCGTGGTCGCACAAATCGGTATCCCCTTATACGCCGGCCCGAACAGCACGTCGAATCCAAACTCGGGGTTTCGAGCAGCGTAGTCGTGCAGTGTGCGCGCGTAGGCGGAGGCTATGGGGCCGACGGTGCCGCCGGTGCAGAAGAGGCCGCAGTTGAAGAAGTAAGGGCTGACGCGGCCGGATTTGAGGGTGTAGGTGCCGAAGGTTAGGATGGAGGAGGAGAGGGTGAGGGAGATGAGGGAGTGTTTCCATTCGGGGAGGTCTGAAGGGTTGGCCATGTTGAGAGGTCGGTGTGGTGATAGTGAGTAGGCAGGTGAGGTTGGATTTTGGTTTTGTGTGAAGGTGGGGTGGAGGGGCCATTGGTGGGGCGGGCCAGTGGGGTGGGTGGAAGAATGAGATGCCTTGTCGCCTTCTTACGCCTTGCGGATCATCCCATCTTGTTGACGTCGCCGGTCTGGCGGTCGATACTGCTCTCCGGGAGATGATGGGTACATGATCACGGCCCAGTAATGGATAAACTCGACCATGGCCCAATTCAACATCTGCCGCAAGCCACACTCGTACTCCGACCCCTGTACCCGTCTGTACCATCTTGTCATGCCACCGTGTGAAAGCAATATAATGATCAATAGACCCAAGGCCCACCCACCGCCCTGATCGGAGCCGCTCAATCTGAAAACCCTTCCAACATGGCCATCCTCCTCCTCGCCCTCCTCCACGGCTTCCTATCGCTGGCCACAGCCCAAGAAGACACCCCCCGCTGCTCCCGCATCTCCGCCCGCTGCAACAACCCCTTCAAACTCTCCCGCGCCTCCGCCTTCTGCACCTCCATTCTCGGCATCGGCACCCTCACCACCACCGTCTACCCCTCCGCCACCACCGTCCCCCTAACAACCTGCAACTTCACTCCCTCCGTCCCGCCACCACCATCCTCACCACCAACCGAAACCACTCACGCGCCCATCGGCCCCTCGAGCCACAAACCCAAATGCCTAGGCGGCGCGACGAATTGGCCACAATGGTACTCCGCCTGCGCCTGCCTGCCCCCCTTCACCTCCCCCACCGCCACCGTAACAAACACGGAACAGCACACCCTCACAGGCCCCTTCCACGTAAAAGCCTGCGGCGGGAGCGTAGACGGGCAGTACTTCGTCGACGAACCTGATCCCGGGCTTACATTCATCGTCTTCACGCCCTCGGAAGCGGAAGCGGGACCGTTCTACCTCGACCAGCACGGCTGGCTCTACGACCGCGAAGCGCCCGATAAGCCATTTGTGGTCTACGTCGGTCCGCGCAACGAAGGACAGAGCGACTGGCCGGTGCGGCAGACGGATCAGTTCGCGGGTGCGAGGAGAAGGCCGATTGTGTGCGAGGTGGATGCGGGATGTGCGCTCAAGTGCTCCGGGGACCCGGGGCATGGGTTTAATGTTAGTTCGGAGTCGTTGGGGGATTGGCGGTTGTCGGATCGGGAGGAGATTGATGTGTTGGATGAGTTATTTGAGGATCCTTATGTTGTGCTCTTGTGACGGTAGATGGGAACGTTTGTGATGGTGGGAAGCAAACCGGATGTGAGGGTCGAGTGGAAAGTTCAACAACTATATACTACCCCCTGACAAACGCCGGCAAGCTTCATTAATCACGTAGTCGTCGTCTTCATTGTACATACTTCATGTCCCAATCTCCTACCAAGTCACCCAACAGTCTCCTAAGCATCACACGATCGGCGATTATTTCCCACCATAAGCCTTCTGGATCTCATTCTTATACTTCTCAGTGATGCCTTTGCGGTTGAGCTTCTGTGCGGAAGTCACGAGGCCCTGGTACAATGTCAGCATACATATCTCCCACAGCACCGTCCAGAGGGTATGATTAAAGACTCACATTCTGCGGCGTCCATTCCTCATCGCTCAGCACGACTCCCTCAATAATCTCAATCCCCGTCAACCCACCCTTCTTGCCCGCACTCTGTAACTCCTTCAACACCGCCGCATTCACCTTCTCATTATGGCACAAATCCTCCAGTCCATTGCCCTTGACTCCATTCTCACTCGCCAGAGCCTTGAGCGCCGGCTCCGCAGGGACCACAATCGCAATCGGCTTGTTCTTCGTCGTATCCGCGAAAGCGCAGATGTTGCCAACAACCGGCACACCGCGGTACACGCTCTCCAGCTTCTCGAGGGCAATGTACTCGCCATGCTGCATCTTGACCAGATTCTTCTTGCGGTCGATGATGCGCAGCTGTCCGGCAGAGTCGAATTCGCCGATATCGCCTGTCTTGAACCAGCCATCATCGGTGAAGGACTCCTTCGTCTCCTTTTCGAGATTGAGGTAGCCCTTCGTGACACATGCGCCGCGGATCCAGATCTCGCCTTGTGGTGGCTTGTTGGTGGAGTAGTAGCCGGCGTCCGCAAAGTCGACGAGCTTGACCTCTACACTGCCCGTCACCTCTCCGATGGCGTTGTCGGTCCATGCCAGTGGGTCCATGAGAGCTCCCATGGCGGCGGTCTCCGTGAGACCGTAGCCGGAGATCATGGGTGCAATACACATGGAGATGAAGTGCTGGGTCTCCTTGGAGATGGGTCCGCCGCCGTTCATGCAGATGCGCAGGCGGCCGCCAGTAGCCTCCTGGATCTTCTTGAACACGACAGTGTCGACGATGCTGGTGCCGAGACCGGATAGCGGGAGGTAGCCGGAGTTGTTCATCATGAAGGACTTGGCACTGAGCGCGCCCCAGAAGAGATTCTTGGTGATGGCGTTCATCTTGCCGACCTTGGCCATGATGCCCTTCTTGACCGTCTCCCAAACAGCGGGGACGCCGACGAGAATGGTAGGCTTGAATTCGGCAATGTCGCCAGCGGAGTTGCGGAGGCTGGTGTCAGTGAGCGTGCGTGGGTGCCCGTAGCCCATGGTGCCTCCCCAGAAGAGACAGGCAGATTCGAAGACATATTCCAGGATATGGGCAAGCGGGAGGTAGGTGAGGAGACCATCACCAGGTCCGAGATAAGGTCCAACGATCACGTCTACGCCTGCGATGGCAGCCAGGACGTTGCGGTGGGTCAGCAGCACACCCTTGGGTGCGCCAGTGGAGCCAGACGTGTACATGATGCAGCAGAGGTCTTCTGGCTTCGGTTCGACAGGGTCGACCATATTCTCCTCGCCCATTTTGACAAAGTCGGTGAAGCTGGTGACTGTGAGATGCGAATGAGCCTCCTTGAGCTTCTTGATGTCCTCCTCGACCATCTTCGGATCGCGTTTCGACGTGTACGCATCGTCGTTGTTGTAGATGACATGCTGGATGTCTTTGGCCTCCTGCAGCGGCTTAATGAGAGTCGTGAGCAGATGAGGATCCAGAAAGATGGCCTTGGCCTTGGTCTGTTGCAGAGAGTGCTTCAAGCCGTCTTCACCAAGCGTGTCGTAGGCCGTTACAATGGGCATACTCTGACTGCCGGCACCATGCGCCGTAGCCAGCCAATGTGGGTGCGTCGCAGCGAAGATATGGACACGATCTTCAGCCTTCATGCCCAGCTTCCGGAAGCCGCATCCAACCTTCAGCACCAGCTGCTCGTACTCGGTGAAGCTCATGTACTCGTACTTGCTGAGTTCAAAGTACTGCCACTTTTTGTCGACCTCCTGCTCCTTGCCATCCACCATCTTCTTCACCTTCTTCGTCTCCTCGTGCGTCTCCAGCAGCCGCCGCTTGCCCACCGCTTTGGCATTGCCGTATTTCTTGCTGGAGCGCTTGATGATGTCGAAGATGGTGTTGACTCCCTCCTCGGGCGTGACGCGCAGGCTGTCCTTGGTCCGGGCGTTGCGTCGCGGGATGGTCTCGCCTTCCTTCTTCTCCAGACCGGGGGCTTCGACGGTGTAGGGGGCCTTCTTGTAGACTTTGGGCTGGGGGACCATGGACTTGAGGTCCTTGCGGTTCATGATGTCGGCCATGGCGTCGGGCGAGAGCTGCACGTTGCTGACGCTGGGCGAGAGGAAGTAGTGCGAGAGCTGGTCCAGCAAGTTCATGCGGGGAGGATGTCCGTCAGTCCAGAGTGGTATATGTATGTGAGTTGGGTAGGTGGTGTGTAGGTGAGGTGTGGACATGTGTTCTCGTTCTTGTTTGGAGTCGAAGTTGAAGCTGCCCAGCGACTGACCTCAACGTCACTCGCCCAAAGCTCCTTAGCGCCGGCACTGTCCGGAACAGGCTTGTCCAAAACAACCTCGCCTCGTCGCCATGATGAAACTACAAACACCGCTATGGACGAGCTCATGGCGGCCCTCGTTGACGAGGTGGAAGACGTCGACGAAGGTATAGTCCATTCATTCTCTTCTCAGTCACGCATAGTGACAGGTTAGTGCAGAAACATTCCACGTCTTCTTCCAGAACCACTCCTCTACGCAAGACCTGGGCATGCTCGACCCGAGAGCAGAAGAAGTGGAGCTTGCTATCAACGGAAGAGACTTCACCATCAAGCAGTCACCGGGCGTCTTGCAGTCGAAGCGGGAAGGCGGCACGACGGGAGCGGCAGTCTGGCGAGCATGTCTCGTGTTCGCAGAGTGGCTGGCGTGGGCGAAGAACCCTCTCTTCTCATCCGACCTGCTTACTTCTGAGAGTGTTACCCTAGAGCTGGGGTCAGGCATCTCTGGCGTCGTGCCCCTGATTGCCAGCCCTCGCGTCGGCCGGGTGGTGGCAACAGACCAGCAGTACGCCCTTAAATTGCTACAAGAGAATATCACCAACAACCTGCCTGCGGCCAGACCGAAGTCACCCAAAGGTCACACGAAACAGCAGCACGCCCCGCCGAGCAACATCGATGTCCTGGCACTCGACTGGGAGACCTCGGACATTCCCGCCTTCCTCAGCACTCAAGGTCTACGAGATGGTGTCGACGCTGTCCTGATGTGCGACTGCATCTACAACTACGCTCTAATCAAGCCACTCGTTCAGACTTGTGTTGAGATCTGCCGAGCTCGATCTACTCGTCAGTCCAACATTGATGAAAAATCAAAGCCGACGATCTGCTTAATCGCTCAGCAGCTTAGACAGCCCGACGTATTTGAGCAATGGCTGCAAGCCTTCATGGCATCCCTTCGTGTTTGGAGAGTGCCGGACGGGATGCTTACGAATGGACTGAAGGAGGGCAGTGGCTACGTCGTTCACGTTGGCCTTCTACGGGACAAGTGACAGGTCGCTGGTCAATCGAGATATGGTGAATCATAGACGGGTGGCTCTTATGGCTTTGGGACCGACTCGGTGAAAACTACTGCCGTTTGGCTTTGCAGAGAGGACCACAAGCACCCGTGGACAGTGAGCACCTTCCTGCATTCATCTCCACCAGAAGCGCAGCTGCTCTGGAACTCAGAACGCGGCGATTGGATGCACGCACTCTTTTGATTTCTGCGGGATCATCGTTCTGCTCAACACGGGTCTTCCCAACAGCAAGCTGCTCACTTTGTATCTTGGTTTTCTGGATCGATGCTTCTCGACGATAAGACTGAACTCCATACATTGCGAGCACAAAAGTCCTCGCCACTTCCGCCGTCCAGACGCCACCCTCAGATCACCCACTACAAGAGCTCACAAGCGCCCAACTCGCAAAACAAATCCCTCCTATCGTAAACGGTAGCGCCAAATGCACTGCCGGGAAATCAGGCCACAACCTCTCGCACTCCGTGAGCGTCTGCATGATCCTCAGCCCTAGCACGAAAAAAGGGAGCCCGAGCAGGTAGGCCAACAAGACCGCAGGACCCTTGTCGGTGCAGACGTTGATAGGAAGACTATCAGTTTTGTCGTAGGCGATAAAGAGGCACATGAGAGCTACGCCTCGAATGACATACGAGAGCGCCGTGGAGCCGTAGATTACCATGAGCCAGCGGTCGTATGGGGCCATGGGCTTGGGCATGTCCTCTTCTCCCTCTGACTGAGAGTCTTGCGATGCTGTTGGTGGTGCTGGGGTCTGCTCAGTATCCGGCTTCTCGAGATCCAGCTGAACAGAGACTGGATCTGATTCTGGCAGGCCTGCAGGCTTCCCAGCAGCTACGGTGGAGTCCTGTCAGTACTAAAATCTACCATCGTTCGAACTTCGTACACACCGTCTGATCGTGTCGGCAGTTTCTCATCCATCTCGTCCCACCTAGGACCTTTGCTGAACGCCAGGAAGCGCTCGGTAACGGACTGCAGTGTCTCTTCGTCCTCGTCTGAGTCCCACATAGTTCTTTGAGTCCATTTCAAAAGATAGATACTGCAAAATTACATGCGGGTGGCTGTGCTTTTGACAAAAGATGCCGTCGCTTGTAAGCTTTCCTTCAACTATGGTTGATGACTGTAGGTTGTATGGCAAGGCTCCGCTATGCTGACCATTCGCTTTCAGCACACCTGGCATTCGAACAGGATGCACGACTCTATTTACACGCTATGAACAAACATACAGCTCGCCAGACCAACCACAAGCATCGCCAACGGCAACGTCAAATGCACCGCCGGAAAGCTCGGCCACCATCTCTCGCACACCGTTAGAGCCTGTGGGATCTTGAACGCGAAAACAAGCAGTATCGGTACAATCGAGTAGACGAATAGGATCGTGGGACCGTAGTCGGTCCATAAGTGGGGGCTGTCGTGGTGGCCGTGAAAAGGGTCGGGGTAGAGCACGAGGAGAATGAACGAGGCGAGCATCCATGAGAGATATGTCAAGCCGTAGATGGCGACTACCCGGCGTCTTTAGGGTGTTATGGGCCTGCAGGCTCGATACCGTAGGAATTCGCATCGAGGTGAGCAAGCCGGTGGTATCGGTGCAGGTGTCTGCTCTTCTTGCAGTGGAGCGGACGGGGCTGGTGATTGCTTCTCGAGATCGAGCTGGTCAGGCGCAGGTGCCGAGTGCTCGAGTGTCTGACATCGCTACAGTAGAGTGTGGTCAGTATTGCCGTCGGACATCGCTTCGAATGAAGGACCTACTGGTTGTGTCAACTGCTGGTCCATTTCCTCCGCGGTCCCGGCTCCTGCTTCGAATGCCATAAAGCGTTCAATGACTGAGTGCAGCGTTTCTTCTCTGTCTTCTGAGGCCATACGACTTGAGGAAAAGATCGTCTCGCCTCTGGATAGATGTCCTAGAGGTGCTGGATGCTACAAAATTCGGTGCGAGTTGCTGTGGTATTGACAAGAGATGCCGCAGCACGCTGATGCGCTTCTCCTCCGACTATGGCTGGTGGATATAGGTCCCATGGTAGGATTTCGCTATGCTTACCATTCGCTTGCAGGCTTAGCCTCCAGCCCGAGGATACAGATCTGGCGTGCTTAAAAGGACTTGCATACTCTCTGGAGCCCCTTGCTGCATACTGCGCGAGCTCGGCGTACGCCTGGAAGATTACGAAGGGCGGTACAGGATGTCGCCGGATCGTGTCTCCGCAGCATACCAACTTTGATCCAACATAGGTAGCTACCGTAGTCAGAAGATGGAGACACGCCAAGACGAGCAGAACCATAGTTCCAACCCTCGACCGACCTCTCGTGTGCGAGTTGAATCTTGGGTAAGCACCGCGAGGAGGCGGCTAGCACCCTTGGATTAGAATCGTAACCAGGTGCGACACCTCTGGTATATCGTGCCACTTGTCCTCAAATTTGCAGTGCACCCTCTCGACGCTCCAGACAATCCGAGTTGCAGACCAACGCCATCCGAGAACCATCAACATGGCAAGGCCGGAGGAGAACTTTCTCAGCATCGGCGGAGCGACTCCACGCAAGTACTACGACCGCTTGATGGCTTTTGCACCAGCAGACGCCGCGGGACAAGTGGTGGAAGAGACACGAGCAGCGCCATCATCGGTAAGTTAGAGCACGGTCATGGAGGCGATATCAGGTCGGCTGACGTTCTCGAGCAGCGGTCCAGTCTGGAAGATCTCGAGCGAGCGTGGGCAGCAATAGATCTGGATCTGGAGAAGCAGGCGACGACACCTCTACTCATCAACTTCGAAGAGGAAACCTCAAAAGAACCCTCAGCACCGGCACCTCAAAATCCCCAAGCCACCCAGCGAGGCCGCGAAATTTACAACCGCTGGCTCATCGCCATTCACGGTCCCTGGATCCTTGCAGTCTTCATCTTGTGGTTTCGATACAGTGACCTTGTGCCCACAGCAGATTTCTGTACCGATGCAGGCCCTGCAGCCATCCAAGCCGTCCTGTACGGAGCGTTGTGGTTGTTTTGTACTTGGTTCTTCATCCAAGGCTTCCTGGTGTTCGAGAGGGCATCCCCGAATGTCTCCTGGGTTCATCTGGCGATTCCGCTCTTCTTGATCGGCCGCGGTGTGGCGAGATGGGGGTATGTGAAGCTTGGGATCTGCTCGTGAAGTGGCCTCCAAGGAATGAGGATGTCTAGGAATAAGATCAGGGTAAAGTTCACATGTTATTTAGTCTGCACCGCTCTTCTCCAGACGAAACAGGTCGCAGAACAAAAGTAGCAGCTATGACTAGATGCCACCACTGACTCGAATCCAACCGTTCCATCATCAGCATCATCACATAGTAGTCTTGGCCAGCCTTATCCGATCCATCCTGACCATTCGCCATAGCATACCATCCGAACGCTCTACCAAGTAGACAACTGTGTAGAAAGATGACCATGTAACATCTGGCTATCCTTCTCCTCCTCCTGCCGGTCGCGCCGTCCTGGTATAGAGCCTACGGGTCGAAGGGTTGGTTGAGGAACCTGTTGTTCCAGGAGAACACTATCAGCGCGCGGCGCTAGGGGGCGGTGTTTAGTCTACGAAGGTCGGCGGTGCTTAGGAAGGGATCAGCCCAGCGCCAGCTTGGAACGCGGGGGGATGTTAGTCTACCAGGTAAGAGCAGGAGCATAAACCAAATGTGTACGAGTTCTCTCAGGGCAACGTGACATATGAGCTTCTTCTCCAGGCCACAGCGATGGATGCTGCGACGACTGATGAAAAAGGAAGGTTGAAACCAAAAAATCCGCCGTATGCGCCCCCGAAGGAGAACAATAGCACCGGACTACCGCGCTGTGCAATGCAGAGTCCAGTGCTAGGTGAGTGGCATGCTTGAGCGCCGTCACCACAACAAGGTAAGTATGAAGAGAGAAACCACGAGGAAGACGGAGGGAAGCAGAGGTTAAGTAGTCCTCAAACGGCGCTAAATTGGCGCGACCGGCTCCCTCGGATGTGGTAGAAGGGGGCTGGGAGAGTCACGTGGTTTCACATGACAGACCTCTGAGTGAGCCGTGCGGAGATTGCAAGAAGAGCCTGCTTACAGTGTCCGGATGAGTGCACTTATCTCGAAGAAGATACCACTGCCTTCCGCAGCTGCCCGCAAAAGGGGGCGTCTCAAGTCGATACGCTGCTAAAATCATGAATCCTGAGCGTTGTGAGGGCTGAGCGCACCGAGGCGACGCCGATGGAGACCTACCCACTTGCATCCACCCACGCCACTACCCACGGTATCAATGCGAACTGCTAATAAGATTCAGAACTGCCATGTGGACACGTTAGAGATTGCAAGAGGCCCACATGTCCGCCGAACGCCGGATATCAACCTTGATTGCGCACGCGAATAGTACAATACCTCAACTGAAGAGAAAAAACATCTCGACCGCCGAACAATAAACCTTTTCACTGCCGCGGACCGTATGCGTTTGACTCGGGGTTCACCATGGCGAGGTATATGAGCGGTAAGTGTAGCCACGCTGATTTCCCTATAACCATCTCTTTATCCCTAGTATTCCTTTCTTACCCTGCCCCAAAATGCCATCCTTACTCACCTCCTCTCTCCTCTTCACCTCCCTCTGGACGGTGGCCACCACCGCCCAAGATTCGTGCGCGGTCTGCGACGATGTCCACTTCTTCCTTGCCCGTGGCAACAACGAGCCCTATCCGGGCCGCCAGTCAGCCCTCGTCGAAGCCACCTGCAACGGCCTGAGCAGTTGCGGCTATGAGGATCTCATCTTCGCGGATCTCGCCAGCGATCTCTACTGCCAGATCACCTACGACGCGACAATCGCCGGCCATGTGCAGATGACGGCGTATGCACAGAAATGCCCGGATTCCAAGCTCATCTTGGCTGGCTACTCGATCGGTGGCCAGGCGGCGAGTGACGTCCTTGGGGGTGCTGGCGGCGAGCTGGCCAATGGCTGTATCCAGCCGGAGATCCCTGCTCTCGACTTCAACAGCAGCCCGGCCAACCAGAGTACATGAGTCGCTTTCCCATATACAAGGAATTCCATACTGACTGTCTTGCAGTCGCCGCCGTCATCATCTTTGGCGACGTCCGCCACACCGCCAATCAGTCCTACAACTTCGGCTCCGGCGCCTCCTTCGATGGCCTGTTCCCACGAACTCAGGAAATGCTCAACAACCTCGACCAGTATGCAGACATTATGCGCAGCTGGTGCGCTGACACAGATCCGATCTGTGCTGCGGACGGCCTGGAAGCAGACATAGAGAGCCATCTGAACTACTACGATCTGTACTCCGAGGCCGCCGCTTCGTGGATCAAGTCCGTCGCGTCGCTGACGGACGACTCCGACTCCACGACAAACATCCCCGTGAGCATTTCGGGGACGGTGCAGGACCAGACCGCTGGGACCGCTACGCCTTCGGGTTCCGTCACTCTTAGCACGGAATGGACGAATACCATCTCCTACGCACCGTGCACCACCACCGCTCACTCGCAGCATGTCTCTAGCATGGCTCCCTCCGCTGCTTGGAACGCCACCTCACCCTATGGCAATGGAACGAACTTCACGATCACAGTCCCCTCCACGGCAACGAACGCCGCCGTGACAAAGGCCAGATTCGCCCCGAGCGCGTCGGCGCGTCTGATTCCTTCCGTCAACGGTGGGTCGATGGTTACGGTGGGGTACGGCCTTGCTTTGACAATGCTGGCCATGATTATTGTGTAAATTGGAATCGGACACAAAGACATAATGTTTATACCTTATTAGTGCGGTGTGGGATCGTGAAAGTGCGCCCAACTCCATCCCGAATTTTCACGACTCATCACTCAACTTCTGCGTGCGATCTCTCGACTATTCCTGTTCTTGCAACTTGTGACCTGCGGCTGAAGTGAAAGGTTTCCGTCTCGAGGTTTCGTTTGGATCCTCTCGTCTCCCGTTGCGCTATCACGTGCCCTTACGACCGTAAGCTGTCAGCCAGTGGGAGACTATGCCAAGCGAATGCCCCGAACAGGCAGTAGCTTTTGCCTTCGTCGCGGCCGATAACTGATATGCGGGAGTTTACGGCTGCTTCTCTGTCGTTGCTAGACACTCTGCTGTGCATAAGCGATGTGTTGACCATGTCACGACCACAAAGTCCGGAACAGGAGCTGGGATTCGGGACGCAGCTCAAGACTCAGATAAGTACATAGAAAGATTCCTCACGTTACGAGAGCGTCTCATCTCAGCTTCTCACTCTGTGGTGTTTCCAACTCCTGCAATTGGTCTGTAGTGAGAGCACTACGCCTCACGATTCCTCACGCTTCCGTCGAGGCAGACGAAACAATATACATATACCGCGTAGATCGAAGCTATCAGCAATACAGTCCTCCCGCTCGATTCATCGTCAACAGCCCACGTCCGACATTCGATCAGTTTTCGATACCTAATCTCTGTGAATATGACCTCTCCCACCACTGTCCGCAGCAACATGGAGTCCACAGTCCAGGCAATGGTCTCCGGCCTCAACGCACCCCTCGATCACGACGCCCTCCGCGCAACCCGCACCGACGACCTCATCTACCAGTTCTTGCCGGAATCCCTCGGTGCTCCAGCCCGAAATAACGAAGAATGGAAGGAGGTGTTTACTCAGCTGAAGGCACTGTTCTCGAGTTTTGAAGTAGATATGCCTTGAGTCTCTCGAGCGTGCGGATGTGCTGACATGCTCAGGTGACCCTGCGTCTCTGCTTCTACGACACTGAAGCTCGAGGTGCGTGTCTACACGGCAAAGTCGATACCCAGAGTCCGATTGGGCCGGTGACGATGGAATTTGTATTCATGATCAAGTTTAATGAGGCGGGGGATAAGATGGCTAGGATCGATGAGTTCTTCGACAGCAAGGTGTATACGGAGTTCTTTGGGAGAGTCGAGGAGGCGATGAAGCAAGGTGGTGAGCATCAATAAGACTTGATGGGGCACTCGAATGGAAAGATCTCCGCTCCTGGCTTCTGTGTTAGTGCCTGTCTTCTTCAGTGCATCAGCTTGCTGTGTTATTCTGTGGCCCGTAGTCTTGGTGGGAACCGTTGAATTTGGTCGTAGCTGTACATGAAATTACTTTTGGTCTTTCGACGTCAGGAGCGTCTTCGCGATCAGCCCTGATGTGTCTTCTGGATATGCTCAATGGCCTCCAAAACTACACAACGTTAGCAGCCACTCAATCACAAACACGAACTGTACTCACCGTATCCCACAAACACCTTCGGGTTCTCCGTAGCCGGGAAATGCCCCAAACCCTTCATAGCTTGATGCTTCCCGCCCGGAATCTTATCGCAAGTCTCCTGGCTCATATCCGGCGTGTTGCTCCAGTCGTACTCGCCAGTCAGCATATAGACAGGACAGCTCTTGGTGTCGATATCCTTCATCCTGCTTCGGCCGTCCCAGCCGCCAAAGTAGAAGTCCAGGTCACCGTGAAAGATGCCGTACGCCTGGGCGGAGTACATGTGCCAGACGAGCTGGCGGTTGACGAGCGGGGCGGTGGGAGCCATCATGCCGTAGATCCATTCGGGGGCGAAGAGGGATTGGTTGACGTAGGGAGAGCGGTCGTACCATTGGCGTTCCTGCGCGAACAGTCAATACTCTATGCAAGGCAAGGGAGCGATGATGGCGGGTTTCATGGCATACGTACCATGTTAAGGTAGTCGGAGCCCTGAAGTGGGATCGTACCCATTGCACCAACTTCCTTGTTACGAACAGCTACCGCCAGACAGACTTGACCAGCCATGGATGCACCACAAACGATGGCGTTCTTGAGACCGAGCTTCTTGATCGCTGCGGCGATGAAGCCAACGTAGCCGTCTTCGGTGTTGGTGTGATTGCCTGTGAATGTCAGTTCTTTTGTTCCATCTTGTCAGAAGGATCCAGTATGGACGACACTCACCAGGCTGATATCCCTCATAAGGAAAACTCCTCCCATGAGCCGGAAGATCAACAGCTGTCATGTGGCACTTCTCCAGCATACGCTTGTCATTCATGACACCGTGGTACTGCCTGCTGTCGCTTCCAGCGGTGTGAAGGAAGAGAACCTCCTGCGATCCGTTGCCGGCTTGCTCGTAGAAGCACTTGCACCGTCCCCATAGTGGTGAGGTGATGTATGCATATCTGCCGACGATTTGGTCTTCGTCAAGCTCTGGCTCAGTGTCGGCTGGGGTCTCGCCAACCAGCTGGTCGTGCAGCAGTTCAAGAACGCGGCGCCAAACGTGAGTCCTGGTAGCCGTAGCCCGTTAGTAGTCGATAAAACACACGACCTGTGACCGTCGTACCAGTGAGCAAAGGCTGTCTGATCGCCTTCAACGCTAATGCCCTGCTGTTTAATGTTCTGTTGTCTTGTCAGACCCCATTCTCATGTTCGACGACCATCAGTCCGTACCATGCCGAACATGCCTAAATCACGGTCAGCCTGCTCCACACCACTACCAGCTCATTGATCACTCACCCCAATAACTCTGATACGGCCGCACAGGCGTCTGCTCAAAAAACCTCTCCCACTGCTCCGGCAGCGCCACAAGCGTAAAAACCGCGTCCTTCGTACTCCCTGTTCTCAACTCCGCTTTACCATTCGTCACCGTACACAAGATCACACTATCGCTGCCATGAGACTTGATGCCCCAAGTAGCTGGCTTCTCAATAGCGTTGGAAGTCGTGAAGGCGCTGAGCTGAGCGTCGTTACTGGATACTTTATTGACCTTGTCAATGGAGGAGGAGAGTTGGGAGGGCAGGTCTTGCCAGGCGTATGCTTGGGAGGACATGGTGTTGGTGCCGTTAGTGGAGGTCTTTTGTTTCTTCCCTCGAGGAGGCATTGCAGGCGAAGAGGAAGATGGCTTTATAATACTGCGAAGGAAGAGATGGTCGAAGGATCGGAGCAAGGAACAGACGGTTGGAAGTCGCCTACCGGAGGTTATATGCCATGCTCAAGCTCAGCATCCCGCCGAATGGCGTAGCATCTCCACCCATTCGTGAGCTCCTGGGAAACGACTCCCAGGTATGCGGTGTTGATCGCAACCCATTGAGGCACGTAGTTTGCGGAGTCGCGGGGCTGTCTGCGTGTTTGTTCGGCGGACGGCCCTGACGAACCCTGACGCACGGCAAGCGGCGCAACGGAGAGGACAGCTTTGAGAGCTCGGCTCAGGTACTTTCTCCAAGGAGGAAATGAGGAAGTCGCATTGTTGCACGTGATTGTTATATCCGGTAGTGGGGTGTCTGCCGGCGAGAGATTGACCCCGCACCGTCGTCGGCATTGCTCGTGGAGAGGCGATGTCATGCCGCAGAGGACAGAAGAGAAGTATATAACCGAAATCCAAGTTAGTTGTCGTACGCCTCTTCCTGAAGCAACCTGACTTCGTAACTCTCAATCTGGCGAGACAATCCAAAAGACTGAAAACGCAACACGCGAAAAACAGCAACGGAACGCCCAACATGGCTCAGAATCTCCCTTTCAAGGTAAGCAGTATTCCTCAGTAAGCATTGAGCGGGATGTCGCAAGATGAAAGCGGTTGATGATGGATGCGAGGAAAGACATGGCTGTTCGGCAGACCGACAGTCCATATCATCCGCCGTCACATCATCCCGTTGCAGAGAACATCATCAATAAGAAAAAGATATACTCACACCCGCCCCTTCCAGATGAACAACCCGGACCTGTTCCGCGACAAATCCCTCATCGGCGGCGAATGGAAAGAAGCCTCCTCCGGCAAGCGCTTCGACGTCTACGACCCCGGCAGCAACAAAGTCTGGGCCACCGCGCCCGACAACACCGCCGAAGACACCGATGCCGCGGTCAAAGCCTCCTACGAAGCCTTCCAGTCTTTCCGAAAGACCAACCCAAAGCAGCGCGCACAGTGGCTGTTGAAATGGGACCAGCTGATCAGGGACAACCGCGACGATCTGGCGAAGATTGTGACGTACGAGTGCGGGAAGCCGATTGCTGAGAGCCAGGGGGAGCTGGACTATGCGCTGGGGTTTACGTGGTGGTTTGCGGGCGAGGCGGAGCGGGTGATGGGGACGGTGCAGACGCCGAGTGCGCCGAATCGGAGGGTGTTTACTATCAAGCAGCCCATTGGGGTTGCGGTGGCGCTGGTGCCGTGGAATTGTGAGTTGTCCTTGCACCGATGGAGGAGCGGTAGATGCTGACGGGTTGGTAGTCCCGATTGCCATGATCTTGCGGAAGGCTGGTGCTGCGCTCGCGGCTGGCTGCACGATGGTGGTCAAGCCATCTCCAGAGACGCCTTTCTCCGTCCTCGCGCTGGCATATCTGGCAGAGCAAGCCGGGTTTCCGAAGGGTGTCTTCAGCGCCCTGACAACGTCTCTCGAGAATACGCCAGCGCTCAGTGAGGCTCTTTGCCGGCATCCGCTCGTCAAGAAAGTCACCTTCACTGGTAGCACGCGCGTTGGCAAGCTGGTTGCGAAGCATTGCTCGGATGGTCTCAAAAAAGTGACGCTTGAGCTTGGTGGCAACTGCCCATTCCTGGTCTTTGACGATGCAGATCTGGATCAGGCCGCAACTCGTGAGTGCTAAAGTAGCCATTGGAATTCCACGTGCCTTGCTGATATAGTATCGCAGAACTCATGGCCCTCAAATACCGCCACGCCGGCCAAGCCTGCATCACCGCCAACCGCGTCTTCGTCCAAAAAGGCGTGTACGACAAATTCGCAAAGATCCTCGCAGAAAAGGCCGGCGCACTCAAAGTGGGCCACGGCGCGACTGAAGGCGTGACAATGGGTCCAGTGACCACTCCTCGGAGCTTGGACAAGGCAGAAGCGCACATCGCAGATGCAAAGAAGCTGGGAGGCCAAATCGTGCTCGGCGGCAACAAGCTGCACGGCACGAAAGGGTACGATGGATACTTCTTCGAGCCGACGCTCATCACGGGTGCGAAGAAGGAGATGATGATCTCGTCTGAAGAGCAGTTCTCGCCTATCCTGGCGTTGTTCGAGTTCGATACCGAAGAGGAGGCGGTGCAGAAGGCGAATGATACTTCGATGGGTCTTGCTAGCTGTAAGTCGAGACGTCCCTAGTGATCAGCGATGATGGCTGACAAGATGATGCCGCAGACTTCTTCACCAAGAACATCGACCGCACATGGCGATTGCTGGAAAACCTCGAGGCCGGCATGATCGGCATGAACACCGGCAACTCTTCTGCGGCCGAGACGCCGTTCGGCGGTATCAAGGAGTCTGGATATGGCAAGGAGTCGGGCAAGGACGTTGGTGAGTTGATGTCCAGCAGCCCCTTTCGAGATGGCGCTAACCTGCGGTGTAGCGGTGAACGAGTATTTGGTCACCAAGACTGGTACCTTGACTCTCAGTGGGCAGTACTAGGATGCTACTCCTGCTTCTTCAAGGTATATGTAAGAACACATGTAAATAGCAGCAGTACAACATGTTGTCTCGCATTCAATGGATCAAGTCGTGGTTGCCCCGTTCGCGCACGTTTTGTCCCCACACTGCGCCCCGGATCTCGACTCCACAACCGTTGTTGGCTCAGATGGCAGCGAACTTCAACAACATTCTATCGATACCTTGACAGTGCAAAGACAAGAAATCAAGCTCATGCGCACCCAAGCGTAGCTATTGCTGTTGTTGATGTCCACCGAAGCATGTGATTGTCGAAAGGCATCGCCTTCGATCTCAGACACCGCGCGACAAGATGGAAGTCACGCCTCGGCGCTCCGTGAGCCGAGGCATCTTTGTGCCAACAGGCGACGGGACCTTGATCGTCTCCGCAGTTAGATCTGACAGTCTGTTCTTCCATCTCATCCTCTTTCCCTTCGAAACAGTTGACAAGACCATCCACCCATCTATCGTTAATTACCATCCCAGACCGCCATCATGTCGTCTCCTCGTAAGAAACGCAATCCCCCATACTCTGCAGTGATCCCGAAGCTAAGCACAACCACGAGCAGAGCAAATCCGCACCACCACCACCGAACTCCTCAACATCAAACACCCCATCATGCTCGCCGGCATGAACGTCGCTGCTGGCCCTAAGCTCGCGGCCGCCGTGACGAACGCAGGCGGCATTGGTGTCATTGGCGGTGTCGGCTACACACCTGATATGCTGCGAGAGCAAGTCGCAGAGTTGAAGGCTGGGTTGACGGATAAGAGTGCACCGTTTGGTGTTGATCTGTTGTTGCCGCAGGTGGGCGGTGGTGCGAGGAAGACGAATTATGATTACACGAAGGTAGATCAGCCCTAGGACTTCTCAGTATTGTGAGACACTTGCTGACTGGGCCGTCATTGTGGTCATAGGGCAAGCTTGACGAGCTCGTCAGCATCATCATCGAGAGCGGAGCGAAGCTGTTCGTCAGCGCTGTTGGTGTACCACCAAAGAGCATCGTAGATCGATTGCACAAAGAGGGCATCTTCTGTGAGTAGAGACGATTATCCACAACGCGATCGCCAGTACTGATACAGATGCAGACATGAACATGATCGGCCACCCCAAGCATGTGCAAAAATGCCTCGACCTCGGCGTCGACCTCATCTGCGCCCAAGGCGGCGAGGGCGGCGGCCACACCGGCGACGTCCCCACCTCCGTCCTCATCCCCACGGTCAAAGCCCTCTGCGAAGGCCACAAGAGCCCCATGACCGGCAAGGAAGTCCAAGTCGTCGCCGCCGGCGGCATCTTCAACGGACAGAGCTTGGCTTCGGCCATGGCGCTCGGTGCGTCCGCCGTCTGGGTCGGTACGCGGTTCGTGCTGTCGGAGGAGGCAGGCGCGCCGAAGGCGCACAAGGAGGCTGTGAGGACTTCTGGGTTCGACGACAATGTGCGGACGATTATCTTCACTGGGCGGCCGCTGCGGGTGCGGAAGAACCCGTACATCGACAACTGGGAGACGAACCGCCAGAGCGAGATCAAGGAGCTTACGGACAAGGGCACGATTCCCGTGGAGCACGATTTGGAGAAGATGGGCGATGATGTTGATGATGACACGATGGACAATGCGAGGCCGTTCTTGATGGGCAAAGTGGCTGCTGTTGTGAATGAGTCGAAGAGCGCAAAGGATATTATTGACGAGATGGTTGGCGGTGCGGTGGAATGGATTGGCAAGATGAACTCGTCGATTGTTGGGAAGTCGAGGTTGTAGAGTGTTGAGCATATATTTTGGATAGTTACGATTCAGCATTCGACTGTGTACACCGTCTGGACGCTGTGTGGTGTGCAAGTGAATGAGTTCCACGTGGTATGTGATACTGCATGTGCTCTTCGAGCCGACGTCGGCCTCGCTGCGACGTTCTTGTCCAATCTCCAGCGAATCCCCTCGCTCCCTTCTCCATCTGCAAAACGTTCTTGACCACACCACAACACTCGACAACACAGCAGCATTGACATCTGCTTGCTCGAGAGCTCTCATCGTAATAAGTCCCTGGTGTCTCTGTTGGATTGAATCACACGACAAAAGTCACTTGCATGGCAACCCATGGCCTGCCGGTCCTTCATTTCGAGACTTGAAACCGCAGATGTAACCTGCTCCACCTCCAAATCTGGAGGATCAAACAACAACCCGACAGCCCTTCGCTATTCTTGGCCACACTGAGCACTATGGTCAGAATAGGGCCGTGGGCTGTGACAAAGGTGAGATGAGCAGGGTGTAGGAGCAGATGTAAGAGCAGTGGTACTACTTCTTCTATCCCATGTCTCCTCTCCTTTGAACGCAAGATCAGACCTCTTTCGATTATCTTTCTTGTCCTTACGTTATCAAAAAAAGGGCTGGTCTCTTACCACACTCGTTTCCATTTAGAGAATATACGCATCTTGCACAGCTCGAGATTCTTGTCGACCACAATGTTGACCATTCCATCCTTCCTTACCGCCCTCCTCGCGGCCACAGCCCTGGCATACCCACAACCAGCGGTTGAAGAGCGAGCCACCGGCCTCACACGCAAGCACCTCACTCCTAAAGGCCGCAAGGCAGGGCTCTCCGGCTACATCGGCATCCAGTCCACCCCAGCCTTCGCCCAACTCGCTCCCCATTTGAGCTGGTACTCTGACTACACCCCTAATACCCCCCCATCTCATGGCCTCAAGGGCGTCGGCATGCTCTGGGGCGCCTCCGGCTCCTCATGCGGCTCCACCTCTGACGACCGCCTCGCAACCTTCAAACACATGATCAACAAAGGCAACATCCCCGACACCATGTTCGGCTTCTACGAACCCGACTGCTCCTGCCCTTCCTCCTCCGACATGACCGTCGCCGAAGGCGCCTCCGACTGGAACGCCCTCCTCTCCCCCTTGGATAAAAAGCACGGCACCATCCTGGGCAGTCCTTCCATGTGCAAACAATACGACGAAGACTACCTCACGCCCTTCAAGTCCCGCATCTCGCGCCCCTGGGACGTCACCGCCATCCACGTCAACAAACCCAACCTCGCCGAAGCGAAGAAGGACGTCGAGTACTACGTGCAGAAGTACAAGAAGCCCGTGTGGGTGGCGGAGTTCGCGTGCGTGCATGATCAGCCGAGCTGGGAGCCCTGTACGGATCAGGGGGAGATTGATCGGTTTATCAAGGATGTGGTGAAGTACTTCGAGGGGAACAAGCATGTCGTGGCGTATGGGCCGAGTAACGGGGAGGGGTTGGGGGAGGTGTGGCCGTTGACGAGGGAGGGGAAGTTGACGGCGAGTGGGAGGACGTATTTGGAGGCTGTGAAGAGGGTTTAGGGGTGTGTTTGTAGGGAGGTGTGGATCTAGGCTTTGAAGGCGAATGTTTGGATCGATGTACGAGTACCCGGGCTGCCGGGCTAGGTATGGTCTGTGTCAAAATGATGGGTGGATAGGTTCTCTGAAGAAGCCTGCAGGGTCTCAGGACCATGTGGTGCTCCAAGACCTCTTCACCTTTGCTCTACTTGTCGAGACACCTGTCCACAGTCGCGAGCTACAGCCACCGTGGGAGCGAGACCCAAAGGCATGGGATGTCTCACTCGATCGACCATTCTTAGTGCGCGATAGCGCTGTGGAAGTGCAATGCAGCGTAAAATGCCATCAAATAGAATATACATACAGGAGAACAGCGCTCAAATCTAAACCTCATCCGCAAGCGCTCCCTCTTCCACCTCAGTGCTAGCATCGTCCCGCCCGGCCGACCTATAATAATTGTAGGCCAACTTCTCCACGCGATACCTGTTATGAAAGTCGTTCCCTCTCCAATCGACTTCTTCATCCGGCCTCGTACCCTCCAACCACAACTCCAACGCACGACTCAGATCCCGCATATAGCGATCACCAAAGACCCGCGCTTCGGGGTCATAGCGCTCTTGCTTCATGTCGTAGTCCGGGTGTAGGTGGGACAGGGGATGCACAAAGGCGGATTTGCATCGCGGCAGGTAGAGGAACCAGTTGAGGATGTCTGCCACGATTGGCGGACTGCGGAAATCGGGCGTGCGGAGCCAGGTCTCGGTGTACTGGCCTTCGAAGAAGTCTACTGACCCGACGTCTGATTCTGAATCTGAGTCTTCGTCATCGAAGTCTTCCCAGCGATTCCCAGGTTCTTCGTAGTCCTCCTCATCGGTGTCGGACGGATCAATCATCCCGTTGTGATAGCGAGCCACCTTCCCTTCAGGAATCTCTTCAGTCCACTCCGGATCACCAAGGGCGCTCTGGGTTTCCTGAAAGCAAATAGTGAGAGGTGGCAGCACGGGCATGTTGGGAAACCCCTCCCGCAGCGAGCCGACGGCCTGTCGCATCCCGCCGTCGAATTCCCCGTCCACCTGTTGTCCACCGTGCTGGCAGTAGTTGATGCGGACATCGGTGCGCTGGAACCGGTTCCACTCCACCTTCTTGGGCAATTCTTCTGGGCTTCTTCTCACGTCAGGCGTGATTGCCAGTGATGCCTCGCACTTCTTGTACATCCAGGTTTCCATTTCCTCGCGCAGGTCCTCGTGCGCTGCGCAAACAGCCATGGTGGTTTTCTCCTCTGTCCGACACAGCGGATAGTTGATGGTTCGGTCTGTAGGGAGAATATCGTCGTATATCATCTGTCGTAGTTCGAGCGGGAGATCGAAGAAGCCTGTGGCGGGTCGCGGCGCTTCGATGCTGTGCGTTGTAGTCTCGGGCCCTGCGGTGGTGGGCGCTACAGTGTCGAGTCCTGTAGCGATGGGCACCTCAGTGACCTGTCCTGCAGTGGTGGGCGCTGCAGTATCGAGTCCTGTAGTGATGGACGCCGTGGTATCGGGTCCTACAGTGAGGGCCGCAATAGTGTCACACACGTTCTTCTCCACATTCGCGATTGCTTGAGAGTCGTCGTAAAGCTTGTAGACCGCTTTTCCTGAGTGGTGGAGAACGACGATGTTGGAGATAGAGGAAGATGGAAGTGTAGAAGATGTCTTCAGAGCGGAAAGCAATGTGAAAACTGTGTGGACGTCTCCTCATACTTATACTTCCTGAGACTCACAAGCGCATCTTTGTGCTTACCTACCTTTCGTTGTCCTTTCGAGAAGTACTAGAAGGATAGTGAGGACGAGAACCTAAATAATGGTCACTTCTTTGACCATCACCTTTCATCGGGTTGGCACTGAGCCGACATCGGCGTCGCGTGTTCAAATTCCTGACTCGGGTCGACTTCAGGCCATGGAGTACAACATAGGGCGTACACATATGCTGCACGAAGAACCGTAATAAAAGTCCGGTCATGCTCGTACGCTGGACACAGTCTTTGAGAAACAGAAGGAAGAAGTCAAGATGAAGAAACACCTTACCATCGTTATCAAACTGGGTACCGTTCCTGTACCACCGTTCCTTCTCACAACAACCATACTAATGCTAATCCCAACCCAGGCACCTCCTCCATAGTCAACGAAACCACCCACGAACCCCTCCTCTCCACCCTCTCCACCATCGTCGAGACCTGCATCACCCTCCGCCATGAAGGCCACCGCGTCATCCTCTGCTCCTCGGGGGCTATCGGCATGGCCCTCCGCCAAATGGACATGGAGCGGCGCCCCAAACACCTCCCGCAAGTGCAGGCTTTGGCGGCGATCGGACAGTGCAAGCTGATGAGCATGTGGGACCAACTGTTCATGCACATGCGGCAGCCGGTCGCGCAGATTTTGCTGGGGAGGAACGATATCGCGGATCGGACGCAATATTTGAACGCGCAGAATACATTTACCGAGTTGTTGGGGATGGGCGTGATTCCAATTGTGAATGAGAATGATACGTTGAGCGTGCAGGAGATTAAGTTTGGGGACAACGATACGTTGAGTGCTATTACGGCGGGGATGGTGCAGGCGGATTATCTGTTCTTGATGACGGACGTCGATTGTCTCTACGACAAAAATCCACGGACGAACCCAGACGCGAAGGCGATCGAGGTGGTGGAGGATGTGGGTGAGTTGGCGGCGGATGTGTCGAGTGCTGGCAGTGCACTTGGGACGGGCGGGATGGGGACCAAGATTGTGGCTGCAAGGCTGGCGACTGCTGCTGGAGTGACAACCGTCATCACGCGAAGTAGCAAGCCAGGCAACATCTGGCAGATCGTCAAGTACGCCGAAGCACAGAAATCTGCAGCACGAAGCATGGAAGGCAGTGGAGAGCTGCCCTCACAAGAGCCCAACCTCCACAAGACCGCCATCACCAACGGCACCTCCACACCACGCCTCGCAGAACCCACTCTCCCACCACTACACACCCGCTTCCTCCCCGACCTCCACCCCATCCGCGACCGCTACTTCTGGCTCCTCCACGGCCTCGCACCCCACGGCACCCTCTACATCGACGCCGGTGCCCATAACGCCCTGACCAACAAAGCCGGTCTCCTCCCAGTCGGCGTCATCGACGTCGAAGGCAGCTTTAGCCAACAAGAATGCGTGCGGCTCTCCGTCTTGCCCACGCGGACCTCGCCGCTCAGCGAAGGAGAAGAAGTCGGCCGAGCGCTGGTCAACTATTCGTCGGCCGAGATCAAGCGATTCAAGGGAGTCAGGAGCAGCCAAATTGCGGAGATTATCGGGTATGCAGACAGTGAGTACGTGGCGCTGAGGGAGAGCGTGGCGTTGTTTCGGAGGGAGATGAGTCGGCCGGTGACGCCGATGAATGAGAATTCGAAGAGGATTAGTCTGGGAAGGTTGAGCAGTTATGTTGATAGTTAGGCGGGATATGAAAGGTATGTGCATGTCCTTTGGGATGCTTTGAGATGCTCATATAAATGCTCATTGGACGTGGCAGGCCGCTGGATGCGTTGGTAACTGGGGTGCTGTCCCAGGGCAAGCGTGTTCCTCTTGGATCTCCGAATGAAGCAGACTGGGCTGTGGTCACGCCTCCACTTATGGCGCATCTTCACACAGCGGTCGGTCTAAGGGCAACCACCTCCGCAGCTTAGACGGAACAAAATGCCCTACGGCGGATGTGCGGTTGTTTGGTGATGGGGCGCTGAACGTACCCTTGCCAACGGACGGGTGAAGCTGAGCGTTCATTTGACCTTATGAAGCGTCTCTCTATGAGGGAGAGGAGTATCAATCTGAGCGGGCTGGAGGGGTGGGTTGACACCTCACACGCCCATCGATGTAAGCCGTCGTCATTTGAGATCGCTGTCACATGCTCGATTCTTCTAGCGGGCCTTGGCGCTACACAGCGGCCTAAGATCGAACTGCTTTCCAGCCTCCTTCGTACGAATTCCTTTTCACCACGACGAAATGTTCAACCATCCCCGGCGACCCTCGTCTATAACGATGTGTTATGCGCGGGCGCCGAAACCACCCGCTCTCGGAGTGCAGCCACCGCTCCCTTCCAACCCTCCCGAAGACGATGAGGTGAACATTCTCGCCAAGCTCAAGGCGCCGACGGCATCGCACATCACCACTCAGAACATACCCTTCACCGACCTTCCGCCAGAGATTCGTAACCGCATCTACTCACTCGCTCTGCCATCCACGACCGCCGAACTCATCATCGCCACCCCTTTCCGCGACGAAGCGATGACGTTGGGCAGTCAGCCAGCACTCACGAAGACGAGCCAACTGATCCGCACGGAAGCGCTGCCGATGTTTTATGCCAATGCGACCTTCACCGCTTACATCGAGAACGCCGGTTTCACCGAGCTCTCGAAGTGGTGCAAGCAAGCCCAAGAGATCACCGCGTCCATCGACGTCCCCTACATCAACATCAAAGTCAAGCTGCTCGGAGAGATTGGCTGCGTCTGCGACCTCCTTGGGTTAGTGAAAGAGCTGGGATCGACCGACCTTGCACGTTTCAATTTCGGTGTTCCCAGCGCCAGCAACACGATTCTAGCGCCAGCCAGTACGTACCACCGTCAAGCTGATTCCGTACGCGAGGCTCTAGCTCTAGCAAGAGTTTTACAGTACCAGGGGACTGCGACTGAGGCGGGCCTTCGTGCACAATTCGACCAAAGCTTCGGAACGTTCGATGGATTTCCTTGCTACCTCGTACATTGTGAGTGTCTTGTCCATGAGAATTGGATGAAGACTTTGGAATAGACTCGCTCCGCTCCGACATGCTTAGGGTTATGGCAATCAATTGACGGTCATGTCAGGCTTCGGGAGCATTAGGTAAGTCTTAGGACAGGGTGAGACAGAATCAGTGATGGGATTCTGCGAACGGCAAGCGGTGGACGATGGAGCGATTTGACACGAATCCACTGAGGCGTTCCAGCAGATGTTAGTCAGAAAGTAAATCCACCTCAACACCCTGCAAAGCATCCACCGCCCATTGCGGGTACTTATCCTTGTCTCCAGCGTAAAGCCTCCCAAAGTACTCCTTCAAGAACTCAGGGTATCTCTGCTCCACAATCGCCTCCCTTGCCCTCCGCATCAGCTCTAGAAGGTGATGCACATTATGCATACTCAGCAGATGCGCCCCAGCCGTCTCTTTCGCAGCAACATGATGAATATAAGCGCGCGTGATCCCCAGCCCGCCCTCGCTCTGCGGCCGACAGCACGTGCACTGACAACCCTCCTCTACCGGCCGGAAGTCATACGCATACGCCGCATGCCTCAGATTGAACGTCCCCTCCGCCGTGATCCCATTACCGAACCTCGCCGTCCGCGTCGGCCAGACGCAATCGAACATGTCCGCCCCAAGAGCAACACTAACGAGAATATCCTCCGGATAGCCCACACCCATCACATACCGCGGCTTCCGCTCTGGCAGCAACTGCGTACACGTCCCAACGACTTTGCAAAAAGCATCCTTCGCCTCGCCGCCGCTCAGACCGCCGATGGCGATCCCGGGCGTATCTCTCGCGACCATCTCACGACAACATTCCCGCCTCAGCTCTAGGTCCAGACCGCCCTGGATGATGCAGAATAGATTCTGACTCTCCGGCTTCTCGTGCGCGGCGATACACCGATCCAGCCAGCGGACCGAACGATGCATGGCTTCCTTGATCCGCGCATGGTCTGGGGAAGTGGTGGCGATGACATCGTCGAGCTGCATCATGATGTCCGAGCCGATGCTGTTTTGGAGCGAGATGGAGTGCTCGGGGGTGAGGAGCATGGGACTTCCGTCGTGGGGGGAGAGGAAGCGGACGCCTTCTTCCGTCACTTGGGAGAGCTTGAGGAGGGAAACCATCTGGAAGCTGGTGGGTAGGTTAGTAGAAGCGGGAGGATGAGGGTCAAGAGGATAGCGCACCCTCCGCTGTCTGTTCAAGGTTAGCACATGTATCGCAGAGATTTTGCTGGCGACGTACCTGTGAGAATGTTGTGCGGCCATGACTGCAACTTATGAGCACCGCCAATAGTATCCAGCGTCTTCTGCCCCGGCTTCAAGCCCCTGACTCCCTGTTAGCACAGCAGATGATGGGACACCTACAGACCGTACAGATGATAAGTATTGTTCAAGCACAATCGACAGCTGGTGTCCTCAAGCTGCTTCGGGGTCAAGCCTTTCAGAGAGCCCTGCGTCGCCACCGGCATGAACATGGGCAGTTGGACCGGGCCATGAGGGAGGTGGAGCGTCGCTGCGCGGGCTTTTGTGGTCTACAGGACTGGTCAGCTCTATTGTAACTTGGAGATAGAGTTGGCGCTTACAGAGCATCTCGCTACAAGATCAAAGGTCAAAGCAGACGGGAATGGTTTTGCAACCATATCATCCTCTGGCGGAGGCATGTGAAGTTTGTGTGAACTGCCTTCCTAAAACTTGTCTCCAACTTTGGAGCCTTCCAAGCACTGGCCAACAGCGAGAGGCATACATTTCGATAAGTAGAGATGAGTGGAGATGATCCTGGCGCGAAGACTTGTTGTGCATGTTACTGAAAAGGACGAGCAGGGACGTAGTACTGCATGGTACGATGGCGGAATAGAGTAGAGACCATGAACTCTGTAGGGTTTGATTTCTTGATATGTTAGGTGGACTACAACTACCTAGGCACAGAGTGACGTCCATCCAGAGTGATATTCTCAACGGCTCGATCGTGACTGACCCAGAATGCAGCTACTCCGCCATCGCAAGCAGTACGCCCGTAGCACGAGCGGCATCCATTAGAAAACGCCAAAGCCTGAAGACGCACTGACAAGATGGTGCTAGACGCGAAGGTAAGGGCTAAAAGGAGACACCTTAGTCGGAGATTCAAGACACAAAGAAATCAGCTTCACATCTGAAAGAGTACGGTCAGGTCTGGGGTCAGAGACATGAGGGACAGGGGACGGCTTTTGGCAATCAAGCGTCGTCAACAGCCGGCAAAGGCATGAAGACTCAGCGACACCTTGTGGGGAAGAAAATTCAGTGCATTCTGGAGGACTGAGCTTAGCTAAAGCGCCAAAGCGCCTGTTCCGCTGTGCCTCGCTTCCATGCTGTCCGCCGAAAGAGTCGTCTATCGTGGCGGCCTGTCGCCAAAGCGGCGCGGGCGCTCGGCCACCTGCTGCTGCTGGACGGCGACGACGTTGACTGGAATGCTGTCGAACTGTGTGGAGTATGTCAGTGGTGATGCTCCAGCTGTTCTCAGTGTGGGTTATTCTTACGCCCATCGACTTCAACAAGTCCTTGGTCTCCTGATCCACATCCAACATGCCGCTCTCGCTGTTCTGGGTGAAGTCGAGCGCAGACACCTCTGGCACGTATTGATCCTTCCGCTCACGCTCCTCTTCCTGCAGCTTGAAGGAGATGCCGCGCACTGGTCCACGCTGGATACGCTTCATCAAGTGGGTGGTGTAGCCGGCGATCTGTTCCAGCAACCGTCAGTTCGAAGTCCTCGAGAAGTTCCCAGCAGGCAGAATGTGCTCAGGTGTGCGCACCTTGTTGCGCAGCCTCTTGCTGGCAATGACTGCGATCTCATCGCATATCCGCTTATTGGTCTCGAAGTCGAGGGTGAGCTTGGGGTAGTAGCGCTCGATGATGACCTTGGCCGACTTCTTGACGGTCTTCGTGCGAACGCGACCCATGTTTGCGGTTTTGTTGTCGAGAGGAGATGTCGGTGACCGAGCGAGGTGATTCAAAATTGGCTGAGATTAAAGATTCGAGAGCCAAGAAGTGCGTCGGCGAAACAGTCGGGCCGGTCACCACTTGGCCCAAGCGCAACGAGAAACACTTCACTCCATGCTTTTCTTCTCCTCTTCGCCATTGACACGTTCAACCCACTCATCCAGGACGGCCAGGCACGACAGACTATGCAAGACAGCGGTATTGACAGTCTTGATCTACCGGTCGCTTCGCAGCAGCGTTTCAGCACCCCAGCAGCGATGTTGGCTTTTCGCGCCGCGGCACAGCAGCGCCTAAACCCCGGTCCTCGCCAGAAATACAACCTCGAAGCAATTTACATGTGTAGATCAATGCAACATTGAGGCGAGGCGAGGGAAGACAGCGCCTACATCCAGCGACCATGAACGATGAAGTCGTACAAATACAGAGCAGGTAGGAGACCAATACTCAATCGCATCATCCGCTCGCTCCCATTCCAGATTCCATCTGCTATACCTTTCCATTTCTCGCATTCAACCATCAAAATGCTTGCATCCGCAGCTCTCCTGCTCTTCTGTACCGTTCTCGTGTCCAGCTCTCCAGCAAATCCACCAGCATTCATCCGCAACCTCGTCGGCCTCGACCAAGTACCCATTGGCGTCAAGCAAGAGCCCATAACCCGGACACGAACGATTACACACACCCACTTCGAGATCAACGTCGTATCAACAGTCCACAAAACCCGACCGCAACCGACAGCAGTACAAGCACCCGCTGCACTCGAATCGGCAGGAGGCGCCGTGCCGGTCTGGATCTCACAGCCTGCGAGCCCGAGATGCAATTTGAGATCGTGCGCGGTTTGTAGGCTGGTCAACAACTGCGGAGAGGGTGATGCGGAATGGTAAGACTTGCGCCAAACAGTTGATGGCTGGGGTTGGAGATCTGACATTTCTGCAGCCCGAACTGCGACCACGCGGAGTACTGTCGGCAATGTACGCCAGAGGTCGAGATGACTACTTTCAAAGAACTGGTCGTGAAGTCGCACAGCGAGTGCCTCGTTGTGCCCGGACAAAAAACCGACTGCAGTATGGATTCGAGCGTGAGAGCGCACCAGGTGGAAGCTGCGGGCAGTTGGAAAGCCACGTAAGGCTTTGTGGGGTTTGAGACATGTATATACACGTATATCACTCCTGTACATAAATCATCCAAACATCTTCTCATAAGAGTGCTCTCCCGTCTCCACCACTTTGACCTCATCACCAACCCGGAGCAGTCCTTGCTGGAATAGCGGGATCATCTGCATGCCTAGGCAGGGATGCGGGTAAGCGCCCTTGTCCACCTTCCTCGTCTTTCCAAGCGCAGTATACGGCTCGTTGGCATCTCTCACCCCGCTGTCTTGGTCGACGTTCGGGAGGGTGCAACGAGCTGTGCGGCATGCCACATGGTACTCTCCGTCGGTCTCTTCGAAACTCCTTTGGTCCGAGATGCGTTTGATACATCTCCCAATGTGCACCTTCTTCCATTCGTCCTCTTCGTAGGCTGGTACGCCGTCGAGGTAGATGTTTGCTCGGAAGCGCTTTGCGTCCAGGCGGCCTCGGTCCTTTGATTTGTCGGGCAGGTCCTTAGCTATCGCTCGCACACTGGCGAGACTGAGGATGTGCAGCGGGAATGCGTCGCCGAAGCCAACAGAATACGACTCTTCAGGTCTATCCTTGGGCAAAGAACGAGTGACTGCCCGTCGGTTTCGGTCGTCCACGCGGAAGAGACCGAGAGTATTGCTGACTCCCAGGAAAGACTTCAGCTTCTCAAGAGTATCAGGTGGGATGTCATTGGTGACGTTGATCGCGGATGCCTGGTCCTTCCAGATGGTCATGGTCTCTCTGCTGTACCCTCGATTCCGCGCCCACTCGGATGAAGGCATGAGGGGTACACGGAATGTCATGGTCTCCGTGCGAAGGCCGAAAGGATTGAAGCCAGGCTCGAGCGGAAAGCGAACGGCCACACACCCGCCGTTTCCCGCCCACGAACTCTTCTTCCGCTTCTTCATCGGATCTTGAGATTTCCTCGAGGGCACCCACAGCTCGGTCCGGAGCAGCGCCAACCGTGGAAACTCTCTCTGCGTGATGAACCGCCACTCATGCTTCCAGTCATGGTTCACCGCCTGCTTCCTGCTTCGGGGCTGTCTGGACTCATCCGGCGAGGAGACCAGCTGTGCGAAGGTGAAGAGGCGATCATATTTGAGACCCGTAGCGCCGACTTCTGATGCAGCGAGCTCGATTCCACGGCAAGACTTGATCGGGTAGGTGAAGAGCGCTTTGACTCTGGCATCCGATGTTTCCGACGGCGGTCGAGATTGCTCGTCTAGATTACTTCGTTTCGATAGTCCAAGGCGGTAGAGGTCTTGTTTCCGTTTTACTGGAGACCGGGGTCGTCGAAAGGTTTGCTGAGCTAGGCTATACAACAATGGTCCGATGAGAATGCAGAGGACCGCGGCCACAGCAGGGCTTTGCAAATACTCGTAGTAGTGGTCCGTCAACGATACGTGGTTGTTCTTGATCCATATCAGTGGCTTCCCCCCTTCGCTCGCTACCATGCCTGGAAAGCACACTGCTGACAGCAAGGCAATGAAGACGGTTCTCCGAGCCATATTCAAACCGGTGTCCGAAGAGACTGCGTCAAGCCTCGCTGATCCGCGTGGTAGGCCATACGCCATCTCATCAACTCCTCATACTGTATCCAATGTCGGATGTGCGCGTTTGTCACCTCATTGCTCAAAGTCAAGTGTGCTCTCCACCTCTCAAAAAGAAGGAAGCCTCGGCGAAATCTCGGCGCCGGTCGACACGGCCTCCAACTTCGCGTCGTGTCTTTGCCTTCGTCAACAACAGTGGGAGGCGGGAAACAGAAGATAATGGACAGCAATGGATGACCCATCCGTTGTCGACTTGACACTATCGCAGCCGACGCCGAAGACATCACGTAAGTTGCCGCGGTTTGACGGAAACGTTCGTACTAACTTCACTCCAGATCGACTGCCGACAGTATCAGCGTCCCAAGCGTTACAGGACCTAACCGATGGGCCTTCCAACTTCATCAAGACAGGTATAGCCTCCCTGGATTCACGCCTAGCTGGTGCTAGTATCACCGTTGAAGGCGGCTTCGAGCGTGGCAAGGTCACCGAAATCTGGGGACCAAGTGGTGGCGGCAAGACGGCGATAGCGTGCGTTTATGAGTCTATTGTGGTCTGCTCGAGCAAAGCTGACTACATGTAGGCTACAGGCTGCTATACACGGCATCCATGGCGGAAGTTCAGTACTTTGGCTTGGTGAGTATTCGTCCACATGTATGCGTGTCTACGCAGGATCTGACATCGCACAGATGCTGCAGCCTCTCTGAGCAAAGACCGACTACGAGGCGTCGCTCGAGTCAAGGAGATCAGCAGCCCGACACCATCTATTGGACGGGATACCACCAATCACTTCCATCATGTGGACGTTCCAACACTGTCTCACTTACTAGCCATGATCTTACATCCTCGTGCGGACACGATACCGCTAGGCGCATCTCTACTCGCCATTGATGGTCTCAACCACCTTCTGGATCTCGACTATCCTCGGTACCAGATAGCAGCTCCAAACAAGACCGAGCTGCAGAAATGGCAGGCCGGCCGACGATATGCCATCCTCGGCTTCCTGGTGTCGGGTCTGAACAAGCTCGCGGTACTCAACAACATCGCTGTCGTTGTCACCACTGGCTGCGCAACTCGCATGCGGCACGACAACGGTTTAGGCGCAGCGCTGGTCCCGGGCCTAGGCGGGGTGGAGTGGGAGAGCGGCATCTCAAGCCGCATTGTAGTCTTCAGAGACTTCGGTGTCAGGCTCGTCGGTGTTCAAAAATGCCAAGGTCGCAGCTTGATCTCCCGAGAAGAGGTTGGCGAGCCTGGCCACCTCGTTGCTTTCGAGATCACGTCGGAAGGAGCAGTCACGGAGTGGATGATGCAGAAGGCTGATGGGAGCCCGTTGAAGCAGGCGGTTAAAGCTAGGGCCAGCCCAGTGAAGCCACGAAAACGCACAGCCGACGAGATTGCAGATTCTGAGGGCGAAGACATGGACGAGTACGGATGGGCTGATACGGACGACGATGCGTTCACGGCCGAAGGACTGGTCGGGAATGGCGATGCTAGTGCGGTCCCTGCGGAACCTGGTTGAAGCGATGTAGCTTTGATTTCAAGGCATGCTTCGACTTGACGGCGAGTACTACTGCTGAACACGACGACCCTCGCTGCAGTGATTGGCTCGCATTGGCCGATGTTCGTGAAGGGCGTGTGCTATATGGGACTGACTGGTTAGACTGGAACTTCATCGATGAACTGAGCATCGCTGGAAATGGCAGTTCAGCTCCAAGATCGACTGGCTGCGGTAACGTCGAGTGGTGGCTGTCGAGTGGTGGCTGAGGCTAAGGGGGCCCTTGAAATGAGCGGGAAGGGTAGAAGAGCCTGGCAGCCGTGCATTGTAAGCGCCTTCACGGGCTGAGTCCTAACAAGATAGACTAAACTCACAACAATCCCAGTAACTCGAGATATATTACAATCGATCCTACTATGCATCTGCATTTCCATTCAGCCGCCTATTCATCTCCGCGAGCGCCCTCCTCCCCTGTCCAGCAATGTCGGGGTGCCACAGCCACGGGAACCTCTCATCGGCTTGTTTTGCAAACGCCTCAAGGTCGGCCTCTGACAGCTTCGACTTCCAGAGATCGCCCCAGAATGAGAAGGCCTCATTGCTCGTCCTCAGCGCCTTCTCGAACCTTGGCTTTCGGACATGCTCGTAGCCTGCGAAGGCGGCTTGCACTTGCTGCGCAGCCGTCCCTGCTGAAGCGGAACTGGCCGCTTGCAACACTTCAGCCATCACGCAAGCATCTTCCATCGACTGGGAAGCTCCCTGGCCTTGATGCGGACCCATCGAATGTGCAGAATCCCCAATGATGCAGACACGGCCTTCGAAATACGATTCTGGAGGCACAGAATGGGTGAACGTAGCCCAGAAGGCCGTCTCATCCGACATCTCCTTGATCAAGCCTTGGACAGTGGGGCCCCATGCCTTGAAGTCCTCCACCATCTGCGACTTCTGGTTTGGGATGACCCACGCTTCATGCTCCCATACCTCTTTGTTGCCTGGCCACAGACCAACGTTGATATTCTTGCCGCCGTCGATGGGGTAGTGGATCACGTACCCACCCGGTCCCAAGCGGACGGTACTCACGCCTGCCTGATCTTTGCCGAGGAGCTTCTCGAACTTCTCGATGGGAAAGACTGCCCGGTACACTCCGGTCTGAGCGAATTTGGCGGATGTGGCCGGGTTGTCTGGACCAAGTAGGAGGCGGCGGACGACTGAATGGGCGCCATCGCAGCCGATGACCACAGATGCGGTATCCCGTGAGCCGTCGTCGAACGTCAAGGTCACGTCGTCATCAGAGTGCTTCAGGTCGACAAGCTTCTTGTTGTACCTAGCGTTCTCGGGCTTAGTCCGCTGAGCAAGGAATTGCAACAGCTCGTTCCGCGACACCGTCATGGTTCCGATCGGCAAAGGAGCTGTCGTGATCTGGTAGATGAGCTTCGCATCCTCGAAGTCATCCGTCGGTGCTCCAAGACGGCAGTCCATCCACAGGTCCTTCTTTCGACCTGGGTTTCGCGTTGCGAGGGAGAAGATGGCATCGCCAATGTCTGAGTCGATGAGCTTGAAGGCTTCGATGGTGTTTGGTCCCACTGCATCAAAGCTTAGCCTAGGAACGGTTACGAGTAGGAGGTATGAATGAACATACGGTTGATACCAGCTCCGATCTCCGTAAAAGAGGCTCTTGCTTCGTAGATGGTGTGTGAGATCGATCGTTTCGTGAGCGCGATAGCGAGCGATAGACCGCATAGCCCGCCGCCGATGATGGCAACGTGGAAAGGCGGATTAGACATCCTGTGAAGTCCTGCTCGAGCTCGAAAGTCGACTGGTGTTGCTTCTCTCCAGTCGGTCTTTTTGCATCCACTCCTTCCAGTCAGACTGTCAAACGATCTTTAATGTTTTCACACTCAGGATGGAGCCATACGAATGAGTAAGAAGTGTTACGTGTAGGACCTGATCGTGAGACCCATTTATGTCTGCCCGGCGCAAATGCTCCAGTGCATCACAGTAAGCTGACAAAAGACGTGGAATCGGAACCGAGTGACTACGTACAGTCAAGTGGAGTGAGACAGGTCATCCGTAGCTATCTGAGGCTGAACGTCCCTTAGGTGAGCTGATACGTTTACAAACGTCTATCGGGGCGAGAACAGCATGATTCCATTCGGCTGCTTCTCCGTGGAGCACAATGCCTCTTAGCAGTATTGCAAGATTGGACATGTCAGCGTCGATCTTGGAGACATTGGCCAATGGTGAGATTGTCTATCAGGGCACCTGTTGTACAACTCTACTCTACAGACCATGCTCTCTCCCAGGGCGCTCTACTGCTGGTTCTCAAACTTCAACCCAGCCTCCTTCCTCACAGCACCATACACCCCAGCAATATCCCCATTATCCCCAGCATGATCAACGACATCCTGAAGATGCTGCCCAGCGACATCCAACGCCTTCATCTGCACCCCCGCTCGATCCGCCAACGACTTCGCATGACCGTAGTCTTTCCGCGCAAGCTTCGCATTGAACGCTGGCTCCTCTCGCTGATAGTAGTCGCCACTCCTCAGGCGGTTCGAGTATGCAGTATACGGGCCTGGGAACATAGTCTCAACGAACGAATGCAGGTTGTCGGTGCCAAGACCACTCTTCTCCGCCAGCACATGGCCTTCTGATAGCGATTCGACCATCTGAAGAATGAACGTGTTGCCAATGACTTTCATGCGGCTGGCATTGCCTTGTGGCTGGTCGCTGTAGTCCACTTCTGCCCTGCCCATGACGCCTTTGCAGAATGGTCGGACTTTGTCGACTTCGCTCTTTGGCCCTGCCAGAACACATACCAGCTGGCCGTTGTCCGCCATAGCCGGTGCGCCGAAGACGGGACATGCCACGAAAGATGCGCCGGCGTCGTTAATTGTCTTTGTGAGCCCATTCGTGGTGTCCGGATGTACCGTCGAGCAATCCACAAACAGCTTTTGCTTGGCCTCTGGCACCTTCAGTGCTGTGTCAATGGTATGCTTGATCGCCGCATCGTCGCCCACGCATGTGAATATGATGTCCGCGCCCTTCACGCACTCTTCTATTGACGTTGCGACCTTGGCTTTGCCGGAGGGCAGTGTCGATGCGAGCTTCTCAGCACGGGCAGTCGTTCGGTTGTAGATGAGGAGCGGAGGCGAGTATTTGCCCTTCTCGACGATGTTCTTCACCATGCCTCTACCCATGTTGCCCAGGCCTATCCATGCTACTCGTGGGCCGTCTGGAGACATGCCGACTGCTTGTTTGACTGATTCCATCTTGTCTTGAGCTGGGTGTGTATTTATTGCTTGAGGATGCGAGATGCTTGAGGAGTGTGGTGCAGGAAAGGGGGATTATGGAAGAATCAAGAGTGAACTTACCTTTACTGAGTGCTGAATGTCATTTGGACAAAGTAAACTCTTTTGCATCACCTCCGCTGGTTATGACGTGGCTTGGCGTGTCATGTCGGAGGTTCTGGAGATGATGTCGGCAATTGCGGGACCTCTCCCTGCGTGAGCATGTTCGCATGTCCGTGCCGCAATCAACTTCAAGTACTTGTTGGTGAGCAGTAAGATCAAGTCTTATAGAGGTGGCGGGCCTGAGGTTCTCACATCACTCAAGAGAAGTCGGAAGGATCAAACTGCTCGCAATATCATAGCATTTCATACAGCTACCACACTGCCTTAACAACACACCATGTCCATCGTAGACGCAGCACAAGCCTCTCGTCAAGCCTGATATCCGAGCAATGCGCTGTTCTCGACCTCATTCATGTGCTGCCTTCCACCCGCTGCCTTTTGGCAACCCGTACGAAGTGAACGATGCCACTACATCAAATAGGCTGGGAAGCACTTGAACCGATGCGAAGAGGTCTCCACCCTTGTCGAACATTTTCCTCGATGCTCTTCGTCGCAGCAAGGAGCTCATCCATAGAACTCGCAGTCGTCTTCCTCCTCGTTCGTCACCATCGACGGACGATGCTTCACCTGGACCTCGTCGAGGGTCTCGGAATCGTCTGAGGCGTACCCAGAGCGTGCTTTATTCGCCGCTTTCGAGCGATAAAACGATGAGCGCTGCAATTTTGCTGGCGCGCCGAAGACGCTATCCGGATTGTAGAGAGAAGGATGCAGCGTGGGCATGAGACCGTCAAGATCGCGCGATACGGAGCGCCCAGGTCCAGATGATGCGCGTCCAAGTCCTTGAACCGCACTGCTGTCCATTCTTTGCGCGGAAATATCTGGTGTTGTTCCATTAGCGACATGCAAAACACTAGATTCGTGCACGCCTGAATTACCTTCGTTGCCTAATGAGGCAGATCGCTTGCTTGGGGTCACCCTTCTCTTGATTACTTGCAGCCTGCTATCGATGCTCGACGGCTCTCCACGAGCGAATCGCATGATATCCACATCACTAATCGCAGATCCCTTGCACCGCTGCAGAACCTCGTCGGTCGTCAAGTTGCCCATTTCTTCCGCATGTGTCTTGCTCAAGTGACTCCGCATGTACCTCAAGTCGAGCGTGGGATGCAGTGCACCACCCCTGGAGCAGGAGGTATTTGCACCGCACAATGAGCAGCAGAGGGCATACATCTTCCCGTCGGAATCCTGGCAGAGGTTCAGATAGCTTTTGCGTAGCTTTTCGAACATTGCTTGCACACTGGTATCGTCCTTCGCCTGTCCTTCTGATTCTTAAGGCAGAGCATGAGTTTCAAGCTGTGCAGACTGCGCATGGACTCTTGGTTTCGAAATGCTGATATTGGGCAGTCTCCGATCTTGAGCAGACTGATCTGCGATCCTTTTGTCAGCGTTGTATGGATTTGTCCAGACGATGGCAAGAGCTTACCATCTTCTGCGCTCGTCATGCTCTGCAAAACACCACCACAGTTTATCAGTATATGATTGTCGTAAGCAGTCGGCTCCCAAGAATTGATCCGCGACAGAACTTCATTCGGGATCGCTTCACCCGTGCATTTGGCGGCAACCCACTCCACAGATGTCCCCCTCACTCCGTGACCGGAGTTCAAGTGCCTGCGCAGACTGTCGACGTTCATATTCGGATATTTGATCTCTGTCCTCTTCGCAGCAAGTTGAGTTGTGTTTGCGCCACATCCTTCATAGTAGCAGCAGAGTGCGTAGACATTGCCGTCGCTGTCTTCATGGAGGTTGCTGAAATCTCGTGCAAGCTCGAGCTTGATTCTCTCATGCCGCGAAGATGTGGTGTCGGATACATGCGTCCCAATCGGTACAAGGGACGGAGTCGGAGCTTGTACAGGCTCGCTCTTCCACCAGGGGTGTCAGCATGATCTCTTCTACCAGTATGCACATTCTGAATATACCGTAGCTTGGGTGGCCGATTGATGTCCTCGCGAAAAGCCGCTACTGTTGGATATCACAGTGGCGCGACCAAGTGCTGAATTGGCAGTTTGCGCGCTGCGGGCGGGCGTCAACCCAGCTGAGACTGCAACAGTAGTGCGAGCAGATGCTGGAGCTGGCTGAGACGCAGGGCCAGTCGGGCGGTTCTGCGCATGTTAGTGAAAGACAACAGCAGCTGGGACGTGCAAACAACTCACAAAGAAGGCTCGACACCGGGCGTCCAGATGTTTCGCTCGTGCTCGAAGTTCTTGGATTTCCAGTTGCTGTTGTGTGTTGAGGGCCTCTTGCTCTGCGCGATGACGGCTCGTCAACTCATTTTCAAGCCTCTCGTGCTGCTCAACCTCTCGATCAAGGATGGCCCGCTCCTCATTCTGCTGCCGGAAGAACCTAAGCCATGTTCCATCCTCTGAGGTTGCCATGACGGCGCGGCCTCTGTACAGGGCGATTGCGAGTGAAAGGTGTAGGTGTGAAGCTGTGAAGTGAGGAGGAAGCAAAGATCAAGCAGGACAGTTCGTCATTCGGCACTTCTGCTTCCGCTCCGGAGCTAAACCGAACGTGGATTGATCGTATTGGGAAGGAGCGCATCGCATATGATTGTCACGTGAAATACTTTCTTATGCTCCATGAACGTGGTCGGCCATTTGCCACGGTTGCGAGGATGAGCCGGACTGCAAAGATGAGCCGCAATGTCTCCTCGAACTACGCATCACTCACCTGGACGTGAAAGAACACCCACCTACCACTCCTGCAACATGTCCTTCCATTCCCAGCAACGTATCTTCAATCTCCACTCGACCCTTACAGATCCTAGACCTCACTGCCCTGGCTTCCACTCTTCGTCGTCTCCATCCTCGACCGTTGTCTCACGGAGCTTGACTGTGACCCCTTCATGTATCCCATTGATGGAATCGTCTGTGGCAGAGTCTGCGGCCTCTTGGTTCGTTATGCCGGGAGCACGGAGAGAGGTCCGCAGACGCTTCGACGGACGGTCGAACACATCGTCGTCTTCTGGTGAAGCATGCCGAGCTGACAGGCCTGCCATCCCGCCCAGACCGCGGGGCGTTGCCTGGCGTGAACCGGACTGGACAGTGCCAAAGTTCCATGGCGCATAGGAGTTGGGGTTGCCGAGCCCTTGCATACAAGCGTCAGTGAGAGTGAGAATCAGACAGATGTATAAGTGCCGCATACCTTCTCCACTATCCCTGTGAGCACCTCTCTTCTTTGTAGTCTTCTCCAATGCAATGCGATCGTCCACACCCGACGGTTCCTTACGATAGATCCGCATTATGTCTTCATCGGAGATTGGCGGCCCTTTGCATTGCTGCACCGCTGAATCTGCGTTCAGGAAGCGCGACTCCGCGAAATGAGCCTTGGTGAAGTGGTTCCAAAAGTTCTGGTAGTTGAAAGAGGGCGCCACAACATCCTTTTTAGCGCTGGCGTTGCAACCGCACAGTATGCAGCATATAGCGTACATCTTGCCATCAGAATCCTGCCACAAGTTGCCGTAATCGTTCTCCAGACGCTCGAAGATGGCTTGGATGCTGGTTGAAGTTGGTGCTTGAGAGTGCTTGTTTGGATACTGTAGGTTGGCATCTGAGGCAGCAGAGTTCGAGGACGATGTTGTGGCGAAACCAGGAGCCTGAAGCACATCCGAGATGCGATTGGCGAAGTCCAAATCGGCCTCTTTGCGGAACGGGAGACCTGTGTGCGTGAACGGGACGGCGTCACCGCGACCTTGTCAGCTCGTACGTTCGCTGCTGATGTCGTGTGCGGATCGGGTACGCGAGAAAGCATCTGCCGCAGCCGTGCGGACTGGCGGGCGACACGTGTTCTGCTGAGGTGCAAGACTGAACGTGCTGAACGAGGTGTTCGAACTCCCTACGACGTTGTCAGCAACACGACACGTTGTGCGGATCTCAAAGACCTACCCTGCTGGCCTGCACCCGCACCTCCAACAGGCCTCACGTTCGCGTTGCCGATACTCACGGCCACGCGATGATCGATGCTTGTAGGCTCTCCGCGCCAGATCCGGACGAGGTCATGGTTTGAGATAGGATCACCCTTGCACTTCTCGATGACCCATTCGACCCCTTTGCCACATATCTTGTGAGCGCCAGCGATGTGGGACCGAAGCTTGTACTTGTCCATGTTCGCATATTCCGCCATTTGGTACTTCACAGCCTCCTGGTTTGTGTTTGCGCCGCAGATGTGACAGCAAAGTGCGAAGAGCTGGCCTTCATCGTCATCTTCGTGCAAATTGCGGTATCTCGCCTTGAGCTTGCGCTTGAGACGTGGCAGATCTGAGGTGTCACACGTGATGTCCGGCACGATATTCGAATCTAGCAGGGTCTGACCACCAGGCCGCGGTTCGCTCTCCTGCTGTCTGAAGTCAGTAGGAAGGTTCTCAGCAAAGCCAACAGGTCACGGCTTACTGCGTTGCGCGATGGCGCTCCGCTGTGGGGCCTGCCCTCGAGACCGTTGGGACGAGCGCCCATCTCGGTGGGCAGTGTGCGCGGCTGAGGTGGGAGTCTTGGAAGCACGGCGGATGTAGCGGCACCACGGACGGATGCATTTTGACGGTCCTAGACATGTCAACGACAGACCATTGTAAAGTGGGGTTACGCCAGAGACGCGATTAGTGACTTACATGCTCAGCTTGCTGCAGCTGTACCAGGAGGTCTGCGGACTCTTGCTGGTGCCTTTTCGTGCGATCGGCAACCTTTTTCTCGTATAGAGCATTGTGGTAGGCGACGACATCGTCTATGGTTTGCTTATGTTGAGCGTCATCGTCGGCTTCCTCGCGCTGATGGCGGTCGGTAAGGTCCTTCTGAAGCTGTTCGCAGTGTTGCATGAACCGCTGCAGGCCTTCGAAGCAGGATCCGCTCTCCGGTGGCGCCATGTTGGACCTTTGACCTAGGTTGCGGGTTGTGAATCCAAGGTGGAGAGCCACGTAACAGTGCAATAGAGGTGTGCAGCGCGTGCCACAAGTTATGGGACTTCAATCGATAGCGGGGAAAGTTCTAGCAACAAAGAAACCAATCTCCAATGTCCGCCGGCGATGCAGGTACCCGGAGCTAGGCAAACAGAGAGGAACGACAACGTCCGCCGCGAAATGGGTTCACAAATGTGTCTGAGACAGTCAAACGAATCGGTCATGCGTCGCTGTTCTTTCGGTCGACGTCCCGGTAGCACTTGAGAACCAGCCACTTGGCTGGACAAGTAACAGCAGTCGGTTTCGTCGCTTGCATCCAGAGGATCGATACTTTTCAAGTGCTGCTTGGAAGTCCACAAGTGGTTAAGCCATGCATTTCGTGGTTACTACCCATGAGGGCAATCTCGAGCAAAGGTCGCGGACCAGCTGGCAGGACCGGCGCATCTTCTGCATCGACGTGAGGTTCCCGGCCGCAGACTTCGAACGACATGCGGGACACGAACACGCTCTTGTCTCGCCAACCTAGCTGGGCTTGGGTAAGTTGGCTTCGCAGCGGGTGCCCCCCGCAAGGGATGCCAACCGAAATGGGTGCCCTCTGCCAGTAAAAAAGCCAGACACGTGTCGCTTCGAGCGGTCACTAGGCGGTTGCCGTGAGTGCTGCCCTCGGCGGGATCACGCAAGCTACGGCATGTAGTGGGCAACTGCCTAGTGATAGAAGGCATTCCACCTGCCCGGACTGTCAAATTGCTTAGGACGAGCGATATCTGACTCTGCCGAGTGCAGTGGTTGGCGCCAGCGCCCAATTGTGGAATCGCCATAAGTCCGTCGATGCGACGGCCTGCAAGACCAGACGAGCCAGGGTCGTGCAGTGTTAGTCTGGCATTGAACGCCTCTACCTACTGGTGGGCGTTCAAAGCAATGCCCGAGCGCGACTGGTCCCATATTGCCCAATGAGAGGTGGCGTGGTTCAGAAGACAGAGAGAACAGAAATGTCCAGCCCTACTTGTGTGTGTCCAAGAGACGTGTTTCTCATCTGGCGTCCTCCGCCGAGATGCTGTTTCTGTCGATGACACCGCTCTTGCCTGTTCGACGACCTTCTAGTGCAAGCGCAAAACAGGCGCGGGAAGCACATCGGCATGCTTCGCTCTGAGGAGAGTCCCAAAGTAGCAGGGGCAGAGGTCGGCGGACAGCTTCACGGCCGTGGGACCACTTCGCTCTACGACAGGATCACTGCGGGCCGCGGTGGGCGGAGAGATGGGGGAGCGGAGTCGGTAGCAGCACAGTGCTCATCCAACTCGCGGCTTGCATTGCCTCGACATTGACGGAGGTTGATGAGCAGCAGTAGAGTTGAAGATGAGGAACAGGACGAGATGAAGTCTGAAAGCTGGGCGTGATCCGTGCGTAGAGCGCTTAGCGTGCCGTTCTGTCTGCACTGCACTGCATAGCAAAAGGAGTATCGAGCTGGTTGCAATGCAATGACAGTACTAACTGAGGACCTAACACTCTATCTACCCTCATCATGCGGCCGTGACGTTTGAAGCACAAGATTCTCCATCACGTTATAGTACAAAAACCCGCATCGCCCATCCGACGCATTCTGTCAAGTCTCACCCTAGACACTCTCTTCCATGCATCCTCAGCATGGCCAGTCAACCGAAGAACGCGACCGCTTGACTTGCACTTCATCCATCATCTCATCGTCGTCAGTATTGCAAACTGAGGCCTGCGCGAAGCATGGCTGCTCTTGCCTCCGCCTTGACTCTGATGATGAGCTTGGACGGAAGAGATTCTTGTCGGCAGATTCGTCGAGATACTTGGCGGCAAGATGCTGACGTGATGACAAACAGGTCGCACCAGTGGGAGAATGGAAAGGCTGGCGAAGAGAGGAGCGGTCGTGGGCGAGGGAGTGGTCGCGCGAGATTGTAGTTATGAAGTCTGGCAACGGGGATCAGTGGCAATTAGAAGACATCAAGTGTGCTCGAAACTGTACCTTCTTCACTCTCAATTGAGATTATCCGTTTCCGTGCGCAGCGCCTGACACTGATTCGGTCTCTGATTGTGTGGCTGAGGGCCGAAAGCTGTCCATGGCGGATGCTTACGATATCTTTGGAAGAGATGGCAGGCCCCCGACACTGCTGGATGAACTCGTCAAAGAGCAGATCCAGCTGCGACGCATCAGGATCGGCCTTGCAATAATGGTTTCGCAAGCCTAACGCGGTGAAGCCAGGTCGGTTGGTGTGTGCAGTTTGAGCAGTATTGGCACCACACAGAATGCAGCACAGAGCATACATCTTGCCGGTCTGACAATCTTGCATAAGGTTGAGGTACTCTCCCTTGAGAGCGTCGAACATGTCCTGAATAGCTGTAGCGCTGTGAGCCAGTGTGCTGGAGGCCGTTGCTTGTGGGGGCTGCGTGGGTGACCGGAAAAGGTTGTGGATGTCACGGCCGAAGACAGAGGTCGTTGCACGAGTATCGAGCGGGATGGAGTGGACTGCTGCGGGGTTGTCAGCGGCGAGCATGGACGAATCAGTATGAGGAGAGGGCATAGGTTCGTCATCCGACGAAGACGTAGCTCGATGAGTCGGAATACGTACGTGTCTCTTCACCTGAAGTCTTTCATCTGTCTTGGAGATACCCTGCTTCGAGATCCGTTCGAGGTCTGCGTAGGACAAGGCACGGCCCTTGGACCGCTGGATAGCTTCTTTCACGTCCATCACACTCCAGTCCTCCGGGTGGACCTGATGCAAGTGAAGCCACAATCTTTTAGCATCGAACGAAGGTCCGCTGGCCTTTAATCGAAGGTTGCCAGTGTTGGCACCACACCTGAAGCCGCACAGAGCATACACCTTGCCGTCATCCATGTGCAAGTTCTGGAACTGCTTCTGCAGCTCGTTGAACATTTCTTTGACATGAGCCAAAGGTTGTTCGTGTTCAGGCGAAGTTCTCTTTGGAATGGCGGAGGTGAATCTGCTTGATGTAAGGTTTCGTGGGGCACGCTTGGACGAACCGCGAGCTTCGGGCAGGCGACCTCTGAGACCAGAGGAGCCAGACCGAAGAACTGCGGAATGGGACGAACGGGCGTCTGTCCGACCTCGCTCAACGTCAGTGCAGGATACGGGGTTGGAGATGGTGTCTCCGGAGGTCATGAAGCTGTTTGCGCGCTCAAAGGCCGCACGCCTTGGAGTAGGGGTGACCAAGAGAACTTCTAGCGCAGTATTGCCAGTCAAGCGAGGCGGTGAAGAATAGCATTTGGACTGTACTCACCATCAGACTTTGTTGGTGCGCCAGATCTGTGTCCAGTGCTGACCTTCACTCTGTCATCGAACCTGGTCGGCCTTCCAAGCCAGATGCTCAGAAGTTCCGCATCCGGGATGGGTTCTCCTCTGCATAAGATCTCCACGTCGGTGACTGTCAGACCCTTCACCTTGTGGCTCACGATGATGTGTGCTCGCAGCGCATGACGGTCCATGTTCGGGAAGTCCGTCTCACCGTCCTTGACGGCGCGACAGCTGATGTTTGCGCCACAGTGGCAGCAGCAGAGAGCATAAATTCCGCCCTCATCTTCGTAGAAGTTGCCGTATCTGGCTTTGAGCTTGAGCTTGAAAAGCGGGATATTGGTGTAGTCGAACGAAATGTCCGGTTGATGATTGATGGGCGCGTGAGCTGCTTCGCTGTTGCGGGTCTCACTCTGCTTATTGCGACGTTAGCGGGATCATACGCGTTCGCCGCCTTTAACTTACCGACGCCTGGTGAGAAGATTGAGTTTGTGCAGAAATGTCGATAGCGTCGACAGCGGGTAAGACTCCATCGGGATGCTGGACAGTAGTACTCGGAAAATGAACAGAAGTGGCTCCGATAGTAGAAGGAAAAGAAGTGATTGAGAACGAAGAGTCAGCGCCAGAACCAGCAGCAGAACTGGGAGCAGTAGCACAGGCAGAGACAAGGGCAGTTGATCGCTCCTAGTACTGGTAAGCATCTCCTCAATGTTGGTAAAGTATCTCAATCAACCTACAAGAATGATTTGCTCGACATCAGCGTCAACTTTCGCCTGCAGCTCGGTCAACTCTTCCTGATGCCGTCTCTCGCGGTCGGCTTTGCGTTTTTCGTGAAGAGAGTCTTGGCGTGCGACAAGAGCCTCCACCGCTTGCTGGTGTTGCTCGTCGTCGTTGGCGCTCTGGCGATAGTAGTCGTCGATGAGGGCTTGCTTCTGGGGTTCGCGTTGCGCCATGGCGGCTTCAAGGCGTTTAAACCAGCTGCCTTGTTCTGAAGAGGCCATTGTGGAGGGTAGGGGCAGTGAGAATTGCGGAGGTGGTGGCTGCGAAGGGGACGGTTGCGAAAGTGATGAGATTGGAAGTGGAAACTGTAGTGACGCCCTCATATGCAAAATTGGATGGCAAGAATGTTCGTGTAGCGAGCGATTGCTAAGGTGCGCCATCATGCAGCAAATGCATCTCTAGAAGAAGTAGCAAACACCACGCGCATGAAGCCACCTACCTGGGTGTTCTAGACGAGAAGAAGCAGAGCACTCCGCTCCGTGGTGGACCCCTGCCAGCTTGCGGTCATCCGTGCGGCCTGCACCTTTGCGCAATTAGCTGTATACATGCTTCCGGGCTGCTGGCGTGAGTGTTCGACACTAGGCGTGCCGCAGGGGTGAGACAGCTTGAGCGTGAGGACTTGCAGATGCTTGCACACAGTACCTAGGCGGTCAATACCGTCTTACCACATCATCGGCAGTCTGTTGTCCAGATCTCTAGGGCGTAAGCAAACAATGCGGTCTGGCTATGCTGCAGGCGCGTGCTGCCGTGAGCGAGGTGTCCGCCCTGTTGCAGGAGCGTCGACGGTCTGCGGGCAGGAAGGGCTCTGTATGCCGGTGGCCGTTGTTTCGGATGTCCGACGTCTCAGCGAGGGAGAGGCAGACTGACAGACCACACAGCTCGAAATTTCCACCTCCTAGGTAGCTGACGCGGCTACATATCGCCACGCAACAATGCGCGCGGCGCGATCAATGTATATCTATAAAGGAGATGTTAGATGTACAGAGGTGTGAGGTTGCCGTCTGACCTCTATATGGGAGGCGGCTAGTCGCGGCCCTGCTTGCTTCTTCGGGAGTGCCAAGAAGTCGACCCTTCACCAAGACAGTCTTTGTCTCGCCATCATCCCAACCTCACCTCGCCGACCCGCGGATTGTAGGCCACGAAAACTTCGCCACCAGATAAGCTACACCTTTCCTTGCTTCCTACTCTCTTCATACCATCCAGGACAATCTATACTCCTTCCACTGCAGCACCACAACCATGTCACACCTTTCATCCCACCCACCCCGCCAACCGCCACCCCTCATGGCCTCCATCTTGGAGAACGTCGGCAACACGCCAATGGTACGCCTCAACAGGCTACCACAGTCCCTAGGCCTGCAATGTCAGGTATACGTCAAGTGCGAGTTCTTCAACGCTGGCGGTAGCGTCAAGGATCGCATCGCGCTGCGCATGGTCGAGGCGGCGGAAAAGGAAGGCCGCATCAAGCCCGGCGAGTCGGTCCTTATCGAGCCCACGTCGGGTAACACTGGCATTGGATTGGCGCTTGTTGGAGCTGTGAAGGGCTACAGAACAATCATCACACTGCCTGAGAAGATGAGCAGCGAGAAGGTGTCGGTGTTGAAAGCGCTGGGAGCGGAGATCATCCGCACACCCACGAGCGCCGCCTGGGACAGCCCGGAGAGTCATATTGGAGTGGCGAGGCGATTGGAAAAGGAAATACCGGGCGGTGTCATTCTGGATCAGTACAGCAATCCCAACAACCCACTCGCGCACGAGTACGGCACCGCCGTGGAGATTGTGGAGCAAACCGAGGCGGGCAGAATCGAGGGCAGTCTGAAAGCAGTTATCGCTGGCGCAGGCACTGGAGGTACAATCACTGGCATCGCGAGGGGTGTCCGAAGACGTTACGGAGACAAGGTGAGCATCATTGCTGGAGATCCGGCAGGTTCGATCCTCGCCTACCCGGAGAACTTGAATGAGAACGGCATGAACAAGCCCTACAAGGTCGAAGGCATTGGATACGACTTCATTCCGGAGGTATTGGCGCAGCGAGAGGTCGATCGATGGTACAAGACTGACGACCGGGACTCTTTCTACTGGGCTCGTCGCCTCATTCGGGAAGAAGGTCTCCTTGTGGGCGGCAGCTCCGGCTCTGCGATGGCCTGCCTGGAGCGAACATGCCGCGATCTCAACCTCGGGCCGCAAGATGCCGTCGTTGTCATTCTCCCGGACAGCATCCGCAGCTACCTCTCCAAATTCGTCGACGACGACTGGCTGGCCGCCAACGATCTACTACCCGCCTCACCTCCGCTCACACCCCCGGCCGAGAAAGCAGACGATCAAGACCTCACTGTCGACGAACCACCCCCATCACCAACCTCCACCCGCAAACCAAATCCCAAAGCCGAATACGGCAACGCCACCATCGCCGACCTCCGCCTCAAACCCGTCCAAACCATCGCCGTCAACAGCACAATCGACGACGCCATCGAACTCTTGCGCGACAAGGGCTACGACCAGGTCCCCGTCACCTCCGCCACCGGCAAGCGCCTCGTCGGGCTGGTCACGCTCGGCAACTGCCTCAGCTACCTCAGCAGCAACCGAATCAACATCGACTCGCCGGTCGAAGACGTCATGTTTAACTTCAGCAAGCTGGACGAAGTCAAGCCGCTCGAGAAGAACCCGGGGTTGACGGAGGGTAATGATGATGCACGGGAGTTTGTGGAGATTACTGCGAAGACGCCGCTATGGGCTTTGGCGCGGTTCTTGGAGTGGAATGCCGCTGCTATTGTGACGGAGAGGGAGAACGACGGGCAGGGCGGGATGAGAGCGTCGGCTGTGGTGACGAAGGTGGATTTGTTGGTTTGGTTGGTGAGGCAGGGGAGGCATCGGCAGGCGAATGGGCATGTGCGGTAGATGCTTTTCTGGGGCACGAAATAGGCGGGACACCCAAGCAGGATTTTGGGAGAGAATTGTCCCGCTTATTCTGGCCCCCAGGAAATGCTGAGGGTGGGTTGGTTGATGAAATGTCATGCGAGCGACGGCGTTCAGGGCGTGGGCGGTGACTTCGTGAGTCTGCTTTTCTATCTTAGATGATACACGGTACACCCTACAATGCTCACGAATGCATGATGCTGTCCGGCATGTGATAGTGCACTAGGCCGAGCTCGTACTAGTGTTCGATGCGGAGTCATCACCTGCTTTCCTCCTTCGCTTCGATTGAATTTCTACAACCGACATGCTCAGCCTCTCACCATACTGGCAGAGCCACGAACTCAACATGGCGCCGACAGGATCAAACCCGGAGGTCTGTTTATCATCAACGCAGGTTTACCGTTCACGGATTGGACGCTAACCTTGAACAGAATGGCGACCCCGACGGCGACATCATCGCTCACATGGCAACCGGTAGCGGCTCGCTCGAGATGCACGACAAGGTACGAGAGTTATACTGCATTCATTCTGTTTGTGAAAGCTGACTTGATCCAGACCGACAATCCCGCCACCGCCATCGCTCGCACGGAGAAAGAGCGCGCCGCACGCGAAAAACACAACGACGCGAACTGCCGCCTTCTTGGTCTCTGCGCGGAGCTACGCAACAAGATATTCTTCGAAGTTGTGGAGCATCGACGGCAGGATTATGTCGAGTCCAACGGGTTCCACCCATCATCTCCACCGCTTCTTCAGACTTGTCGTGGCCTTCGCTCGGAGACCGTACCAATCTTCTATGGTAGCAACACAATCGTGCTGATTATATACCCGAAACGCAACAACGAAGATGGCCGGCGTAAAGAGGCCTTCGCCTGGACTGAGTCCCTTTCCAACGATGCCCTGCCCCAGCTTCGCAGGGTCTATCTCTTTTCCCGGCTCCCGTGCGAATGCAACACCCCATCTAGGAAGTTTTTCTTGGCCAGCCTGGGCGTGACATCCCAGGGGAGAGGACGACTCGAACTCGAAATCCTCATGCCGTCTGAGTACTCGCTTGGCAGCGTCGAGGCAGGCGGACATAACTGTCGCCTCTGTTACCAAGATGTACAGGTGGCAGCGGCGAAGGCTAGGAGGGATGCGGAAATTGTGCTGCGTCGGATGAATCTAGAAGAGGGAAGCGCAGCGTACCGATCGGCTCTGCTGGAGCTGATCAAGTGCGTTGAGGTGTGAACCATGCCGCAGGCACAAGCACACCCCAGCGTGGAAGACGAAGCGGACAAATAGCCAGATGTGGTTGGGCTCGGCGGCGATGTTGTTGTTGAGCTCGAGGCTGTGCGACTTGCCGAAGGTGTGGATTGTGTTCCCTACTTGCAGGCTTTACCAGAGGAGCTTTGTCGTAATTCTTCGACAGTAAGTCGCTTCCAATGCGAGCACTTTACAGTATTCCTTGTCACTTCCATTCTCGTAGTCGCGACTTCCACGCTTGCCTACTGTCTTCATTCGAGATCTTGGTCTGACATGTGACAGCCGCATGACTCTTGCTCTGGGAGCTAGCGGCCCGCTCCTGCTGAGCCTCATACATGACAGCATGAGCTTTTCAAGATCTACAAATCGCTACTCCGAGCTCACTACGAACCTCCAGTTGCAACAAGATGGCCACATCAGGCGGATCAAGCACACCGCCGGTGTCCCTCGCCCTCACCAACAAGACCATCCTGGGCGGATCAAGCACGATGCCGACGGCCCCTGACCTCGCTACCACCGCCGCCACGGTAAGCACCTCATGGTGTGAAATCGTCGCTTCCACAACTGACCGCCTGCAGACTACCACCTCCGACAGCATGACCGACCAAGCCCAGCAAGACCGTCTCCAGCGAGCGCATCACAACGCCACCAAGTGCCGCCTCCTGACTCTGCCCCCTGAGCTACGCAACCGCATCAACGAGGAAGTGATCGCAAGCAACAAAGAGCCGCATGTGCGGGTTCCTCATCATCCTGGCCAGGCGCCTGAGCACTTCTCCGGCATGCAGCTCACGCAAGTCTGCCAGAGGATGTGCAACGACATCCTACCAATGCTCTGGGCGCAGCCGATCGTGTTTGTCCTTCACAAAAAGCGCATGGAGGGGCATGCCAGCTGCGAATATGATGCAGCTGCAACTGTAACGCTTGATTCGGGGTTGTTCGCAAGGGATCTTTCCAGGCTTTTCATTAGCTACGCCTCAGTCTCCTTGGACCAACGCCAAACAACGGAGGTGTATCTCGAGCCAGACACACCGGGGACCCCAAAGAAGCATAAACACGAATGCATGTGCGGTGGTGGAGCATGGACGACAGCGACATGTGGGGCAATGATACAAGCCGTCAATGATTGGAACGCGAAGTTAAGGAGTCGCGACGTCGAAGGAACGGGCCTCACAGAAGATGTGGTACGCAAGATGATTGCGATGGTCTTGCGGGACTAACTTTGCCTCGCTCGATGCCCAAGGGTATACACATCATGCTGGAGAAACTCGAGCTCTCACAGCTTCGAAGATCGAGAGGGAACAAAGAGTGGCGACCTGTGCGTAACGGATGCTTTGATACTCGACTTGGGTACGATACACATCAGGCTCTACTTGAAAGGAATTCATACACCACTTTCATGCTCCATATCTTCGTTCCCAAATTCCATAGTACACGAGATCTCACCATTCACGTGTGACAGCCGTCGCACCACGTGACGTGACGTGATCCTCATGTCAAGCTCGCGCCTTGGCTTTTAGATTCACAACATCTTGCTCCCAGATCTTCTCCTCCAACTTCACAACTAGTCGTAACTCACAGACACCACCCACCGGCCTCCAAACCATGCGCACCTAGGATAGATACCATCGAGCATCGAACGGATCAGCGCCACGATGGTATCTACCCCTATTGCCTGGGCCACTAACGCCAAGTCTTCCAAGGTCAGTCGGGTCCCGTCTCTGAGTCTCCTGCCCTGTGCCAGTATCTTACCAGTGAGCTGACATCCGCTAGATTCGTCAAGAAAGCGAGACGGAAAAGAAGGAACGTGAGCGTGCCGCACGGGAACACAACAACCTTACGAGATGCCGCCTCATCACCCTCCCGGCAGAGATCCGCAATGCCATCTGGGAGAACTCCGCGAACCCGATGAGGTGGTGGGATGTCAGTGCGGACAACTTAGTCCATCCCAGAGCATTGCTCGAACCTGCCGCGCTTGACTTCGAGAAGTCGAACCATTCGTCTACACCAACCATTTCGTGATTGTCCAGCTCGGATTTGGCTGCGCCTGCAACGAAAACCACCACATTGCTACGATCAAGGAGTGGCTCGACAAATTTCTCTCCCTGCGAGAGATCGGTTATGATAGTGTCATCGTCGACGGTTCTTGGTGGACTAGCCTTCGATTCACATCTGGGAGACAACCAGGCGATCGACAGATCGAATTCAGATCCACAACTTTCGGCGCGTGCGACAAGGATCTCACTAGACTGTCCGACGGAGTGCGATATGGTCAACTCACGAACGAGGATGTGGTGAAGCTGTTCGATATCCCCTTGTCTTGAAAAGAACCACGGCAACGAGATCGACCAGGCAGACTGCCAGATATGCGCTCGGCTCCCGACTCCCAAGACTCCCAACTCTCGACCGCCAACGCCCGACTGCCAACAACCGACTTAAACCTTCATACGTCCCTACACCAAGCTAGGACTTCCAGGCCGGAAACTTGACCAACACCAGATCAACCATACAAGGGCCAAACCACAGTTTAGCCACCGACGACGGAAGACACACAAACTGAGCGACCTATGGTGGAATTGGCGGCAACCGGCTTAGAAATGTCTATACTCCTTGCCGAACGTGACGATCGAGATTCCAGGCAGGAAGAAGCAGGTTTAGGCTACTATGAGCTTGATCAACTTGCGCTGCGAAATGCCACCGTGTCCCCACTTCTTGATACTCTTGCTCTCACTTTCATTCAGTTTATGCTTATTCTCCACCTTCCGTAGCAGGGCGACCGTAGAACACAGATCCAGGCCGGCGCGCAAGGTGCGCATGTCTGAACGTCATAGATCTTGTTTCCGAATGATGCCAATCCCGTCCTCAAACCATCCGTACAACCGCATCCCCGATATACCGCCGCGCCACCCATTCTTCAATCCGCCACCCTCCCCTTATCCGCCCAACTCGGCCCCACCCCCCTGCAAGCCCCCACATAATCCTCCCACCTGCCCCTCCCCTCCACCACCCCCTCCCCAGTCCAAAACATCGTCCAATTACTCTCGGGCACCATCCACGTCCCCTCGCTCCGCTCAAAATACCACTTATTCACCGGATTGTCCTTCCTACTCCTCCAACAAACCCCTGCGGGGAAACACGTCCGCACCATCGCTTGGAACACAATATCCGCTACCCCGCTGCTGCCCTGGCTATTCGACAGCACAGCGAATTTGTCGAGATACGGCACGAGGCGCGAGGGATCGGAGTCCAGCGCCCCGGGCGGCGTTTCCCAGGTCAGGATTGCGCCGCCTTCGTATTCGCCCGCGACGATGAGGCCGGCGGTGCGGCCGCGGATGCGGTCGAGGTAGTGGCGCACGTCGAGTTTGCGGCGGAAGGAGTCTTCGATGAGGTGCACGAGGCGCGGCAGGTCGACGCGGGGGTCGGTCTCGAGGTCGAGGGTCGTTTGGCCCGAGGCGGGAGCGAGCCAGCCATGTGTCGGGTCGGGGGGCGGGATGATTGTGACGGGCATGCCGCGTTTTATGAGGGTGGCGCGGGGCATGTCCGGGCTGTCGACGTCGGCGTCGGCGCCCGGAGCGGGGGGTAGGCGGGCGACGGGGAGGGATGACGAGACGATGGGTTTGTTGGTAAGGAGGTTGTGGATGAGAGTGTTCCTGCGGCGGCGGGTACCTGCGCCGATGCTGGAGTCGTCTTCTGTGGACTGCGAGGAGACGGCGGCTTCCTGGGGCGTGATGACTAGTGCCGAGGAGGCGGAGGGAAGCAGTGTAAGACATGCCTTGGTCATGGCCAGATTTGAGCGGTGTTGTTCGTAGACATTGCGAGCGTCGGTGACCGTGGGGATTTCCTTGCCGTACTCCACCAGTTCGCCTTCAATCTCGCTGTACTCCTGGTCGAGGTTGATGAAGACATGAGCGCCGTCGCCTCGCGCTTTGCTTGGCACGCCGCCGGCCTCGTCGAGAACAATGATGCGGTCCAGACTAGTGTTGATGGTGGGCCGGCTATCCCCGGGTATCGTTGGACTGGTCGGCAGGCCAGAGAAGAGCCTCGACAGTGCGATCATGATCGTAGTGGCAGGTATCTGCACGAGCTGACTGGTCGCTGTGTGCGCCAGAGTCGGGACAATAGGGATAACAGACCGCTTGAGAGGGTCCGTAAGTAGACTTGGCACGGAGACGGTGGCTGCGCTGTCCGTGGTGCCTTGCACCGAGCCGTGCGATCCTTCGTCAGTAAGTTCAAGAGCCCCCAATACAAGGCGTGCACCCTTGGTGCTGTGTTTGCCAATTACCTTCGCCAGCCTGTCGCATTGATGCTTGATGGCGGACGACTGCTCCCTCATGCTGGTGGCGCCTGCGTCACCGCCGCAGTCCAGGACAATGGCAATCCTCATGTCCAGCTTGACCAGCTGGCTGAGCGTGGTCGCCACCCCTTCCAAAGTGGCATCATCCAGACTTTCCGGCGCTCTCAAACAGACAAGCGCAACATGAAGCGTCTGCTGGGGAGTTGCAGCAGTCCTTTCACCCACATGCGGCTGGGTGAACTGCGGCGACTCGGCGATGGCCCGGGCAGGAGCATACAGCCCGCCGAGGTTGACGCCGCTCCTGTCCAGTCGGTCCTGATCGCGGCGGTGGCGGGCATTGCGTTCTTGCTCGAGAGGCGAGAGGGTAGCGGTCTTGCTTGTGCTGGCATCCTTCGCTGGCTTGAAGCGGGCCAAATACTGCTTGGCGTCACGCTTCGTGGCATTGGCGGTGAGGACGTTCATGAAGAGCTCTCGCTGAGTGGCTGCATCGTCGCCCTTCGCTGGGCTGCGAGTTCGGCCATTGGTGCTTTGAGGAGAGGCAGTAGCGGACGAAGAGTAGCATTGGACTGGTGTTGATACTCTTTTGCAAGATTTTGCGAGCGGCGCCTTGAGGTTACCTGGCACCTTTGCCCTTCCAGACGCCAACATAGAGGTAGTCATTTTCCATCGCAGCCCCGGCTCAGAAATGCTGAGGCCCGAGCATCAAGACCGAAATCAACAGAGTATAGAAAAGAGAAGAAGAAAATGGCTCAAGAAGCCTGCATTATCTTGGTGGTATGAATCATCCTATCACGTACGCCCTTCGCCGGACCGAGCTGCCCGACGGCAAGGATTCGGATCTCTCGAGACGGACCAAGGAATAGAAACCAGATGGCGCTGATATCTGCAGATACCTAAGACGTTGTCCGTTGACAGAACCCATTAGCTGAAGTCCTCAGAAGGAAGTGAGGTCGAAATAAGAGTTGTCCGCTCAGTCAAAGTGGCAGTCGCGTCAGATCGCGCCAAGACATAGGCGGCGGGTCATCCCGGTCCAAATGTTGACAAAGGTAAACACACGCGACAACGACGACTCCGACCACGACTCTGGACCGGACGAATACAACTCAGCGGGACACGACAGCGAGCGACAGGCGCGCAAGAGGGAGAATGATCGGCAATCGGTGACACCCATAAGACGTACACAACCACGCGACAACCAGCACCACGACAATGCGCATCACGGAACTCATCATCGACGGCTTTAAGTCGTACGCCGTCCGCACGGTAATCAGCGAGTGGGACGCGACCTTCAACGCCATCACCGGTCTCAACGGCTCCGGCAAATCCAACATCCTCGACGCCATCTGCTTCTGTTTGGGAATCGGCCGCTTCGAACTCTTGCGCGCGAATGGCGGGGCCAGCGACCTCATCTACAAGCGTGGCCAGGCCGGTATCACGAAAGCGAGCGTCACGCTGGTCTTCGACAATGCAGACAAACCCAGGAGTCCGATCGGGTTCGAGGACTATGCGAGCATCAGCGTCACGAGACAGATCGTGCTGGGCGGGACCAGCAAGTACCTCATCAATGGACACCGTGCGCAGCAGCAGACCGTGCAGAATTTGTTCCAAAGCGTGCAACTGAACATCAACAATCCCAACTTCTTGATCATGCAGGGGCGGATCACAAAGGTGTTGAACATGAAGAGCACGGAGATTCTGGGTATGGTGGAGGAGGCAGCAGGTACGCGCATGTTTGAGGACAGGCGAGAGAAGGCGATACGGACAATGGGCAAGAAGCAGATGAAGGTGGAGGAGATTGAGGGCTTGCTCAAAGACGAGATTGAGCCGAAGCTGGACAAGCTGAGAAATGAGAAGCGGGCGTTTCTTGAATTCCAGAGCACGCAGAACGATCTGGAGCGCTTGACGAAACTGGTGGTGGCATATGACTACGTCAAGTCAAAACAAAAGCTACAGCAGAGCGCACAAGATCTGACGTCGAAGAAGGAGCGAGCGGCTGAGCTGGAAGATAACGCCGACAAGCTGCGACGAGAGATTGGTGTGCTCGAAGAGGATATGGAGAAGGTACGGGCTGCGCGTGACAAAGAATTGCGCAAGGGCGGCAAGTTTGCGAAACTGGAAGAGGCTGTCAAGACGCATTCGCATGAGATGGTCCGGCTATCGACTGTGATCGATCTCAAAAAGGCGTCAATGAGTGAAGAAGAGGAGCGGCTGAAGAAGGCCAAAGCGTCGGTGAAGGATCTTGAGAAGCAGCTGAAGCAGAAATCGGAGGCGCATCAAAAGCTGCAAGAGCAATATGAGGGATCCAACCGAGAGGTCGAGGAGCAGAAAGCGGAAGTCGACAAGAAGGAGGAGCTATTGCAGACTCTCCAAACTGGTATTTCTTCAAATGCTGGCTCGGATGGAGGCTACGCAGGTCAGCTGGCGTCTGCTCGAGACGGTGCCAGTAAAGCAGGAACAGAGATCGAGCAGTCAAAACTGAAGATCAGCCATCTGGAATCACGCATCCAGGAAGACGAGCCTCGGACGAAGAAAGCTGAAAAGGAGAATGCTGGCCTTTTGAAGGATCTGGAGCTTCTACGATCGCAGGCCGGCAAGCTGGAGAAGGAACTAGAGAAGCTCGGATTTGAGCCTGGTCGCGAGGAAGCTCAGCAAGGAGAGAAGACACAGTTGGAGAAGCGCATCCGGGCATTGCAAGGCGAGGCAGATGCATTACGGCGAAAGGTGGCTGGTCTGGACTTCTCCTACTCCGACCCGTCGCCCAACTTCGACCGCCGGCGGGTCAAAGGTCTCGTTGCACAGCTGTTCAATCTTCCCACCGAGCATGCCGAAGCCGGGACTGCACTGGAAATCTGCGCTGGTGGCCGCCTTTACAATGTTGTCGTTGATTCCTCAGACACTGGTAAACAACTGCTCGAGAATGGTAAGCTGCGAAGACGAGTCACCATTATACCACTGGACAAGGTCGACGCACGACGAGCGCCAAATGATCGAGTCTCGGCTGCGCAGAAGCTGGCGCCTGGGAAGGTGAACCTTGCTTTGACACTCATTGGCTATGAGCACGAGGTTGAGAAGGCGATGGAGTTCGTCTTTGGCAATACGCTCGTCGCTGCCGACGCTGCCACTGCGAAGAGAGTCACATTCGACCCGTCGGTGCGGTTGAAGACCGTCACGTTGGAGGGCGACGTCTACGACCCCAGCGGTACTCTTTCCGGTGGCTCTGCGACGCAGGGTAGCGGTGTGCTCCTTACGCTGCAGAGGCTCAATGTCATCACCGAAGAGCTGGAGCTGGAGCAGGAAAAGTTGGCGAAGCTTGAATGTACTATCGCGAAAGATGCGCAGAAGCTCAAATCGGCAAGGCAGATCAAGCAGGAGCTGGACTTGAAGGCTCACGAGATCCAGCTTGCGGAATCGCAGATTGCAAGCAACTCCTCCTCTAGCATCATTGCTCAAGTGGCAGAGATGAAGGAGACGATTGCCGCTTTGAAGGAGAACATCGATACTGCGAAGAAGAGGCAGACTGAGGCCGAGCAGGATGTCAAGCGGATTGAGAAAGACATGAAGGACTTCTCGTCGAACAAGAGTGGCAAGCTGGACCAGCTGCAGAAGGATCTCGACAAGCTGAAGAAGGCGCTATCGAAGGCTCAAGCCACCATCAAACCTCTGCAGCAGGAGATGCGAGACGCCAGAATCGACTCCGAGCAGACCGGCAGTGACCTCGCCGCCGCCCAAGAAGAGCTCGCTGATTCCGAAACCACCCTCGCCGCCCACAAAGAGGAAATGCAATCCCTCGAGTCCGAACAATCCACCGCCAAATCCGCCCATGACGAAGCCCAAGCAGCCCTCACCGACGAACGCGCCAAACTCACATCCTTCGACGAAGAAATCGCTGACCTCGAAGCCGCCTCCAAACGCAAATCCCAACAAATCGCCGACGAGAAGCTTGAAGCCCAGAAACTCGGCCATGACATCGACAACTTCGCCAAAGCGCAGCAGACCGCCCAGTCCGCCCTCTCCATATTAGAGAAAGAACACGACTGGATCCACGAAGAAGCCTCCTCGTTCGGTAAACCTGGCACCCCGTACGACTTCCACGGCTCCAACATCCACGAAGCAAAATCCAACCTAAAAACCGTCACCGAGCGCTTCCAAGGCATGAAGAAGAAGATCAACCCGGCGGTGATGAACATGATCGACTCGGTGGAGAAGAAAGAAGCCTCCCTCAAACAAATGATGCGGACCGTGATTAAAGATAAACGCAAGATCGAGGAGACGATCGGAAGTCTAGATGAGTATAAGAAGGAGGCGCTGGAGAAGACTTGGCGGAAGGTGAATGAGGATTTCGGGTTGATTTTTAATGATCTTCTGCCGGGGAATACGGCCAAGTTGGATCCGCCCGAGGGGAAGAGTATTGCGGAGGGCTTGGAGGTGAAGGTTTGTTTGGGGAAGGTGTGGAAGCAGTCGCTCACTGAGCTGTCTGGGGGGCAGCGGTACGTCTTCGTCTCTCCCCTCTCCTGTCCCCAGTCCGCGAATGCTAACGTTGATCGCCTGCGGCAGGTCTCTCATCGCACTCTCCCTCATCCTCTCCCTCCTCCAGTACTCCCCGGCCCCCATGTACATCCTCGACGAAGTCGACGCCGCGCTCGACTTATCGCATACACAAAACATCGGCCGCTTGATCCGGACGCGGTTCAGGGGGAGTCAGTTTATCGTGGTGAGTTTGAAGGACGGCATGTTTGGGAACGCGAATCGGATTTTTCGGACAAGGTTTATGGATGGGACGAGTGTGGTGCAGGTGTTGGGGCCGGGGGATGTGCGATGATTTGGTAATGCACCTGGGTAGCGAACGGCGTTCTATGGTGGTGCGGAAGTCGGTCTCGTATTGTCAGATTTGGTTATGTGATGCGGTCGGATGGTGTATGTACAGTATCGTGGTCTTCAGGGCCAACGTATCCAGCGGGCGGAAGGCGGTGCGATCTATCCCTGCAACAGAACCTGCTGCCTCTTCTTGACCTCTTTCGCGATCTGTTCCACATTCAATCCCCGCATCTTCTCACCCAAAATCTGCGTCTTTTGCTCCAGATCCTCAATACCATCCGTAGCCCCCTGATCCGCCAATCGCACAGTCCCATATGGCGAGTGCTCGAAGACCGCAGCGAGCAAGGTTTGCATATCAGCGTCCGCCTCTGCGAGTGACTGAGCCAGCTGGTCGGCGATGCCGCGCTCGGAGATTGTGGCGAGTGAGGACAGTTTTTCGAGCTTGTCCTTCGTGCTTGCTGCCAGACTTCCAGTGAATTGACTGCCGTCCCCCGAATCTGTGACTTTGACATCGAGCTGTCGTAATAGTTGCGTGACTGGATCGTGGGACTCAGAGAGATTCGCTTGCACCAGGCGCAGCGGCTTCAGACCTTTCTGCGACTGCTTTACCGGCGACTGTGCTCTGTTCTGAGCAGCCTTGCTGTCACTGCTGGATGCCTGAATAGCCTGGAAAGCAGCATTGATGGTCTTCAAAGCAGAGCGCTGTGCGCGAATGTCCCGTGAAGTCTCATCAGTGGCCTCTAGCCGGACAGTGAGGTACTGCAGTGCTGAGCTCATGTATTCTGCCCACGCTGCTTGCTCGGTTTCGTTATCGGACATTGCCGATTGCAGGGCCCGTGAGATAGCGGTGCGGTATTGGGCTTCGACCGCCATGGTAGAGAGGCCGTCGATCTCGCGGCATAGCTCCTCTAGCTCTGCTCGCAGCGAGTCGCGCTGGCTTTCGAGACTTTGCGAGGATTGCCTCTTGCGGCTCCCGTTCGTTTGAGAACTGTAGTCTCGAATTGCAGCATTGTACGTAGCATCGATCCTCGCGTGAATCTCTTGAGTAGATAGTACGGTAAGCGCCTGGCACAGCCGCTCAACCTCATCCAGTTCCGCGGCATCGGTAGCATTGGCGGTCAGTTTCGGCAGCACTTTCTCAAGGCCGTCGAGCAAGCGATTGTCCTTCTCCAGTAGCCTTTCGACCATAGGTAGGATCCCGGTAGACGAGTGCTCCGCCTGCTTCGAGGCTCGTTCAAGGCGTGCTTGCAATGAGTCCGCTAGCTCAGAGGCTTCAAACTCGGACTGAGCCTTCTCGCGGGCATGCCTGTTGCTTTTGCCGTTCGAGGAAGAGTCATGGGTGCGGTCTGAAGCATTGCGGGATTGAATCTTGCGGAGGGCTTGCTTTTGAGCCTCTAGGAGTTTGCATTGCTTCTCGATCGAAGCGGTGCTGGCTTCGAGCGAGCTGATGGCTGATTCAAAGTCCTCATCGGACAGCAAGGGGCCTGTGGCTATGTCGCTGGCAGACGATGTGTTGTGCTTCTCGTGGCTGTTGTTGGCAAATTAGCACTGCTCCGTTGGTTGAACTGGCGTCTTGACATACAAGGTCAACTCCTCCCTCGTCAGCAGGGTCTCCGGCGAGAGATGCTCGTCTATCCAAGCCGACAGCTGTTCACTCGTGTCCGGACTCTGAAATGCCCAAGCGACATCATCTCGTCCGAGCCCTATGCCTCGCGCCTCGAGGACGTGTAGCAAATGCGCCAGCTGCGGATCGGACATCATCCGCTGATGGACGAGCAAAGGCTACACGGCCCTATAAGCCGGCGGAGTCCTTTTCAAGGCAACCTGGCAGACCCTTACACCGGACGGTCTTGTCAGAAGGATGCCGGGCATGTGTGTCCCTACGAAGACGCTCCGTGCGCTCCTTCCCCTTTCGGACCAATCGGGAGAATCGCGGGAACATCGGAGGTACTTTCTGGTCACCTCACCTCTTCTTCGTAACTTGCAAAGTACGACACGTCTTGAGATGACACATTGCCCTCGGCTCAAAGAGATGCCGTGGTGCCGAGCTCATACACGCTGTTTGCGTTCTGGACTATCATGTGCGCGAGGTCCGGTGCTACGGACATGGCGGCCGGTGTCCATTTGAGGAGCTCAGCTACGTCCTTACGACGTCCTTATCCAGAGGCAGCAACAAGACATATATGAGCTCCATACCGCTCCACAACACAGTCTAAGTACATGCAGACTCAACCCTTCCTCCCGTCTCTTCTCCTTCTGCTCAACAACCTGTGAATGAACATCCCCTTCCCACATCCAACCATGTCGCACCTCGAAGTCCCCGGAGCAATGCTCTATCACGAAGTCGTCGGCTCCGGTCCCCTCCTCCTCTGCATCTCCGGCGGCGACGGCTCCGTGGAGAACTGGCGCGTCTTCTCCGACGCTCTAAAAGACCACTTCACCGTCGTCTCCTGGGACCGCCGCGGCTTCTCCCGCAGCTACATAACAGGCACCCAAGACTATCGCCCCCTCCCCCGCTTCGCCCGCGATGCCGATGACGCCGCCCTCCTCATCCAGAAGTACTCCCCCAACACACCGGCGACAGTCATCGGCAACTCCTCCGGCGGCATCGTCGCCCTGACCCTCCTCACCCGCCACCCGGAGCTCATTCGCACCATGATCCCCTACGAACCCCCCATCGCCAAACTCTGCCCGGACTACGAGCACATCTGCGCCCTGCACCGGGAAATCTACTCCACCTACCGCCTCGGAGGCCCACTCCCAGCATACAAGCTCTTCGGCGCCCTGACCAAGTCGCCGCTGATGTCGAACTTCAAGATCGACTTCAGCACGCCGTATCTATGGTCAAACATGAATTTCTGGTTTGAGCGGGAGTTCATGTCTGTGCCGGATGTGGATTTCGATGTCGAGAAGGATTTCGGGCCGCACAAGGACAAGCTTGTGCCGGTGTATGGGGGGTTGTCGCAGAAGGATGCCTATCAGTATCAGGCGATGGAGGTGGTGTGTGGGAAGCTGGCGTTGGAGTATTTGGCGTTTCCGGGGGAGCATATTGGGCAGATGACGCATGCAAGGGAGTTTGCGGGGGCGTTGTTTGAGGCGTTAAAGAGGAAGGATGAGTACTATGCTGAGCTGTGAGATGGCAATGGAGCGTTCTTGCAGGCGATGGCTTGGAAAGTTGCGTGCGTTGTATGTCTAAAATCGACTTCACTCATATCTCAACCCATGTGCCGAAGCGTGTACGCTCAACCGCCTGCGAATCATTCAACTCCGCCATGTGCAAGAAAATCTAAAAGTACATCCCATCATGATCCTTGCCCTGCCTGCTTCGAGTGCCGAAAAAGCCTTACCATATGATACAGAGTCGGACGGAGGACTGATGCGCTGCTGGAGCGACGATTCCGAAAACGAAATGTGAGGACGCCCGAGGCCGGCGGCTACGTTGCATGATCGGGACGGTGAGGAGGATCGTGATGAAAGTGTATCCGTAGTTCTCGAAGACCTGGAGAGCTCGGCAGAGGAGCAATATTGGCGCCAGGTCACGTTGCATGTGCATGTACGCACGGTTGTCCGTGCACGGCTCGAAGCTCTTCGTCCTGTTCCGGTCCAGCCTGAGGTCTGGTCGCTTTGATTCACTTGCTCATCGCTTGCTGGGAGAGACAGGCTTGCGCTTCTTTCGCGGCCTCCGCTTGCAGCCGATAGTCCTCCAAAAAATTCCACCAGCGACATATGACTTCCATCACGGTTTCGAAAGATGTGTCAAAGTATACGCAGTCTCGGAATCCCTGGTTGCCCATATGTCGACGAGAGGCTTCGAGCTCTCTGATGATGGAGCGATCGAGATACGTCACTTGCCATTGTGCAACATGATCGATGGTGTGCTTCGCGTGGTTGCCGACGGTCTGATTGTGCCAGTGGGTGAATTGCTGATTGGTCAGCTCTGGCTCTTTTGTCCACCCCACCACTACCGGCGTTGTGCCATCAGCAAAGCTGATGACGGTCATATAAACCGTGCCTGTTGCAAGCTCGTCCGGGGATAGTCCGGCAGCCTGTGCAGGCTTACAAGCGATGGCGAGCATTGGTGTCGCGTAGGCAGGAAGACTCTGCGATATATTTGCGGAGTTGGCGTCTTTAGTATTGACGTATGGTGAATGGTAGCCAACAGGGTGAAACTTGGCGTTCAACTCTGCCTCCCATACTTCCTTCAACTTTTGCTTCTCGGTCTTTTTCCCCTGGCATTTGGCGCAGAGTAGCAGTTCCATCACATCTTGTGCCCGCATCACTTGGATCGTGGTGGAGGGAGCCTCGAGGAATTGTCTTGCCATTTCCTTCGCCATGTCACTGCAGTCGCGCGTGACATTATTGGTGCAAGGAAAATTCCATGGCGCTCCAATGCATTTGTGAATGGTGTCAGGAAGAGCATTTTGTAGATATGGTATGACTTCTGTGAGCGATGGCGGGTTTCTCTTATCCATTGCAAGAGTTTGGACCGAGCACCGCAGTGCTAGCGTGACTGCTTCCCGTACAAACGGACCGTGGAAAGAGACAGTGTGCAAGTATCAAGTCGAGGTGTGGTCGCTGAAGATATGAGTGCGAAGAGACCCGGGACACTTGCGGTGACGGGAACAAGTGAAGTGATGGGGTTCTGAAGGGTGCAGATAGCAGTCGGAGCTTCAGGCTGTTGCGTCCCAGTCAAGTCTCCCGGTATTGCGAGTGCGAAGCGACACAGTATCTGCGGCCGCGTCGGCTGACTGGTCCGACACGCAGAGCGAGGAGCTGTGACGGGCTACACCGAGCATGCACGAGCTGCAACGAGCACACGGGACCCAGGACGTAACAGTTGAGGAGCCATTGGGAGAGATCGCACACCGCCCTGGGTCTGAGAGAACCCGTGCATGGCCAGACCAGCAGGCCGCAAGTGCGTGCAGAGGAGAAACCACAAATACGAACGACTCATATGTTTGGTTCCGGGGGCCTGGGCCGAAGCCGTTTGACCTTCGTCCAAAGCTGTTGCGCCTATGCAGCAAGTCGCTTGACCAGCGAAGCCTGGGAGCTGCATGGCGCTTGAATCATCCTGGGCCTTGCTGGTGTGTTGTCTGAACTCATTTGGCGACACCAAGGAAAGGGAGAAGTGCTTTTGAGCAAACAGCATCATTGCAGGGGTGTCCGGGCGGTCGGTACCGATGTGTCGTCCTTCTTTGTTCTCCAGGATGCGGAGATTTGAGCGATGCGGGCTTCCAGAGCGCGGCCACTTCGTGCGAAATCCGAGCGAGGTTGAGACAGCATGTTCTTGAAACCAAAGACTAAGGTGACCAAAGAAATCAAGGAAGTTCATTTGTATTGAAAGACGGATGGTAAATTCTTTCCCAATGCGCCCGGAATGCCGTGCCGAATATGAGCTCTCCGTCATACGATTCTCCAGTGCCAGAACAACCAATAAAGCACTGCGGCTAGAGCGTATACCACACGTGGCGGACAATTGAGGACGTCCGGAAGCATGAGTAACACCAACGCCATGAACAACCAAGTGACGCCAGACCTCTCGTTGTACATTCTGAAACCGCCGCTATCCCTTCGGAATACCACGTTCCAGACATGCTCTCGTCGCTGATGATCCAAGTTAAGCCGGTGCCAGACATCAGGCTCGGTGGTGGTCGCTTCCGCATCCGCGACCTCAACATCCAGCGCTTGACTTCCATGAATAGCATCGACTACAGCTTGGTCCAGGTCTTGCCCAGGCTCGAGACCGATGTCTCTCATGATAGCCCACCATCTATTGATAGTCCTCTGTGCGACAGAAAGGTCCACCTCAAAGTACTCGCGATGCGTCCTGTGCGCTCTCCCGTGCTGTACGCGGAGGTCTCGCTGGAAGAATGCTAGATCAGCGTGGACCAGAGCTTCCAGGCGGAGTAGCTGTAGGAGTGGTATGCCAGGCAAATAGTATGCAGTGTTCCGGTTGAATGTAATGCCGTGCTGGTTGGTAATCTCCCGCAGCCGGGTCCTAACGGGTCGTGTTGTGTAGCCTATCTTGACCATCGGAGTTGAATCGTCGGCATTGACGCTGACGGCATAAATGGCTCCTTTGGCTCGCGGCCTCGGTAGTGGTTCCAGCAAAAGTGTAAGAACTTCCGATCGAATAGTGCACGGAGCCCAAGTCGATGCATCAACAGGTGAGAATCTTCCATCGCTTGTTGCCAGATCTGGCGTTGAAGACAGCGCTGGAGAGGCCACAGCTGATACTCCCTGCGTAGCTTGCGGTGCACTTGTCGGTGTGTCTTCGTCAGTGGCGGTTAGCGTTACGGGCGTAGCTTCTTCAGCGACGGCCGATGCTTGAATTTGCTCGCCGACATGAGCAGAGGGTGGGGTTGCCTCTGGTTGCGTCAATGTGGAGTTCGTGTCCGTGGATGCATCAGTTACTTCTTCGACCACGTCCAATATCGACGAGGCGGCCTGCTCGATTCGCATGAGCGGAGCGGGTATTTCGTTCAAGGACGCCTCCCTTCTTCCGGCTGAGCCATCGGGATGTCTATCGGCACGACCACAGCGTGATGCTCGCGCAACCAATGGAGACTCTGGGACTTCAGTCTCATCAGCGTCTTCGTTCGCTGGAGAATCTTCCTCGGACGAAGGTGGGGTGTCGGGGATGGAGGGCCCAGCCTTGGAGCCAGGATGGAGGTTGATCCGTGGAGGCGGCGACTGACGATTCTCCAAACGAGAGCTGGCAGTGTCCTGGGGTCGTTGGCCGGATGACGGAGGCGTGATCGGTGCATTTGCTGGTGCGGCGTTGAAAACGTGATCTATTCCACTCTTGAGCGAGTATGGAGAGGGGTGTTTCCGGGTCCTGAAGTCGAGGCTAGGAAACTCAAGGCTCCAGGCCGCTTCTACCTGGTTTTTGTAGTTGTAATTGTTATATTGGTGGTCCGCGCACATGAGGAGGCAGATGAGGTTTCTGATGTCTCTAAGCGTCAATCGGTCTGCTGACGACTGCATCATGTTTCTCGCCATGTCTTTACGGCCTTGTGTCACGTCATTCGGGCAGGAATCGTGCCTTGTTGAAGCAATGCATCTGAACGTCTCGATTGTGTCTTGGTGCTGGAACGCGGCTCGGACCTCTGCGAATGTTGTGAGCGTCATGGCGATGGTTGCAGTGAATGATGTGGGAAGAAGATATCGCTGCTGCTCTTGTTGTGTGGGGGTCTTATAGTCGTGTCCACCGGCGCCCAGCAGTGCTGAGGCAGGCGGAGCACCACACAGCTAGAGCACAGACATCGCTGCATGCTGCCTGAAAATATCGTCTGTATCGTGGCGGCGCTTCCAGCTGATAGCGAGAACATTCCCTGGGAGTGCTCTTTGTCGTAAGCGAGGCCAGGTCGGTTTTGCGCAAACCATCAGCCTCCTCTGCGCGTGAGCGGCACAGCAAGCCACATGTTTCAGATGGCGCCCGCGATGCAAGCAGCGAGTCACTCTCATAGCGAGCCTGAACTGCAAGCTGAAGATAGTAATACTATCGAATTCAGTACGTATATGCACTCAGCCACCCGTTTGAGCTCAGTGTTCCCGAGTGTATGGTGGAGTGGTCGACAGTGGTCTTGGCGCCGACAGTGCAAGCGAGCAGCAGCCCAGAGCATCTGCAACATGTCGTTACTGCAAGTTGCAGGAGGACGCATGGATTCAAACTGTCCAGAATTCCATTAGGTGGTAGGCTGCGGACACTCAGTCCCAGTCTTGTGGTATCGTCCGAAAGCTTGGCGGGCGCAGAAACCTTCAGGTCAAAGCAGGCCAGTTCAATTCATCCCTGCCACTTCGGCGCCTCGTCCGTGGAGATCATGTAACCCCTCGCCGCAGCTTCGCCTCCCACGTCGCCCTCCTGAGGCTCCTCTGCGGCGAGGCAGACCGCAGTAGCGTAGTCCCCGTCGTGACTGATGCTGAGCTTGGCGACGGTGCCTAAGAGCTCGACCTCGTCTTCAGTAGCCTCTTCGACATCAGCCGCCTCCTCATCACGGCATGGAGCCTCAGGTACAGCAGCCTGCTGTGTCGATTCCGTAGTGGATTGTTTCGAAGGCCAAGCATTTTCGAATGCCAAGGGCGAGAGACCATGGCGTTTCTCTTGTGTCGCCGGGTTGATGGGCTTCGCCTTTTGCAGGAGTTCGACCTCGTGCTTGATAGGTCGGTCATCAGCACTCGTCTTATCGAGGATAACAGCCGACATTGGTTCTCCAAAAAGCGGCGTGCGGATCACAACATCATGAAAGCTGAGCCTTCGCTGCGAAATTGCCTTGATTGCGGCCTCTTTGGCTGCGAAGCTGGGTTATAGTCAGTAAAAGCATCATGAATGCGTCGCTCTCCTAGAGCCAGAGGAGCAGGAGGAGGCGGCGGCGCCAGCAGAAGTTTCGACACATTGGCAGGTCAACAAACATACCGCCCAGCTAGGAATTGATGCACCGCTCTCGCTGCTTTTGGGTCCTGTAAGTCGAATGATCCGTATCGGCTCCAAAATTGCACTCGTTCGCGGCGGGTCAGTACTCGCTTCAGGAAGCCCACGAGATTTTTGGGTTGAGCGGCGTCTTTCACGAGGAGATTTTTGATGCGAGAAACGTGTGCGACGTCTGTGCCTATGTTGAGTTCGAAGGGAAAGGGTCGGATGGGCATGATGAAGGAAGCGGATGAGCTGATGGGATGATGTTTGTTCGGTTGCATGTACATGTAAGTCCAGGTTACACAGCATGACTACGACTTTTGGCCATCACGAGAACTCAAGGTAACATTTTGGGCCGTGCAAAGATATCAGAGCATGTAGTCATATATGTACACTGCAGAGGCTTCTAATAATGTGCCTGTGACCCGCTCCGCGTCCTCTTCAACAGCCCGCTCGCGTATGCTGCTACACAGCTCAATGTCCTTCCCGGTGCTTGGCTCCCTCGCCGGATTCTTGCTCTGCCGCCTTGATGAACTCTCTGTAGCAGTCTGTTAGCCCGCACCGTATCGCGCAGACAGACGAAAGGGCGCGGTGTCCGCTTCGTATGGGCCAACATACTGTATGAACTTCTCCTCATCCTGATCCTTCGCATTGATCGGGGGTGCCTTGGGCGCCTCCTTCTTGCTGCCACCCATGCTTGCCCAGCTGCCGATAAACATCGTCGAGAGGGTCGCGATCGAGAGCTACATCGTGGAGTCAGTATTGGTCTATCCAAGTCGAGAGCTGGCTGTAGTCCAGGCGGGTGGAGGGAGGATGAAGCGCTCGATGTCTTCGATGGACATACCCAATGCGAGCCGATTTTCTGACCGGCGATCTGGTAGTAGACGACCATTTTGGCGTTGTTGTATTGAAGCTGCGGTGGAAGGGTATCGGGCGGGTAAGAGGTCGTTCAATTGGCAGTAGAGTCGTCGTGGTGAGGTCCAGGTCAAGCTTCAGGGCCGGGGAGCTTCGGGAGTGAGCCACTGTGGCTGGGCAACGCCTCACAGACATCGGGAGCGATCGGCTTCGATATGACCACCGCGCTTCATGTGATACAGCTGTTGTCAATCATCAATAAATGGACGGGTTGGGTTTGATATATAATCTCGATCTTGGAACAAGGAACATGTAATTTACACCATATACACCGCCACATACCACCGATCCAACCACCACCATGCCCAAATCTAATGGCTCCGACGACCCCGTCTCCACCATCCCCCACGAACGCCCCGAAGACCGCCCCGACTTCTCCCAACCGCTCCCCAAAAAGAAACTCCCCGACGCCCTCCAACAAACGCTCGACTCCGACGAACGCTTCTGGGATGTCCTCTCCTCCGGCAAAGGCGAAGACAGCACCGAGTCCGGCGTCCGCTATGCCGCCTACGCCTCTCGTCTGCGGACGATCATGCTCTCCGCGCAGCGGTACATCGCCTATACTAGTGATATAGGCGAGTCGTTCCGGCCGGTCGCGCATCCGTATCTCGTGCGCGGGGCGTACGGGGTTAGTTGGCTGTACTTGGGCGGAGATGTCGCGCATGAGGGGTATAAGGCCTATGTGCGGAATCAGAACATTCTGCACCCCGAGACGGATGGGAAGAGTACGGAGCTAGCGCCTGCGGCGACGGGTGTGGTGCCGGCGATTGACGATTATAGGGCGAGGATGGCGGAGCGGGCGGTGTTCCAGGGTGTAGCGAGTATGGGGCTGCCGGCGTTTACGATACATTCGATTGTGCGGTATAGTGGGCGGGCGATGAAGGATGTCAAAAATGTGAAGGTACGGACGTGGGGACCGATAGGATTGGGTCTGGCGGCCGTTCCAGCGTTGCCGTTCTTGTTCGACAAGCCGGTCGAGCAGGCGACCGAATGGCTGTTCCACAACGCCTTTGAGCTGGTTGGAGGGCCCGCTGCGGTTGGAAAAGATCCAATCACAGGGGCGCATGTGCCGCAGAAGGAGAAGGAGCTATGATGTTGGAATCTGTGGTTGATGGCTGATACTTACACTACGGAGCAGCGATCTGGTGTACGGCGATGCGGCGCTATATTCTCGAGTCGATACCATCTGTTTATATATACGACATCGAATCTCATGTTGATTGGATCAGTATCTTAGCCAGCAGCCCTTTTCTCCCATTCATCCCTCTGACGGCCCTCTTCCTTGGTCGCACTCTGCAGAGACCGATCGATTAACGTTGACGTTGGCAAACCGTGCGGTTTCCATCAATGAAAACTGATGTGTACTCATAGATTATCTGGCAACGAAGACTCGATCTGAAAGCTCATGTCGAACCCCACATCAAGCAAGACAAGCTTCGGAGTCAATCTCATATATCGCGACTTTATCTCGTCATCGATCTCGTCTATCACCAACCATCGGAGAATGTGCCGGAACGATGACCGGACCATGGTTCGCTACGCTCGGTGTTGTAAAGGCGGCATCGTCCCTTTGTACGACTTCCGTCTCAGAGCTTGTACAGCGGGAACATCAGGCCGTCAAACATCAATGCCAGGACACATACAACACTGGAGATACCAACTCAAGATTACTTAAATAACTATCATGAATAACCTCAAAGATCTCCCTTCCAAAGCCATGGACTTCATGTTCTCAAATGAACCTCGTCCTGGCTTGCATCCTATCCCAGGCACAGAGCCCATTCGGATCGAGGCTCTCATCCTGCCGCCGTTGATGTACTACGTTGCGCTGCTGTTCCTTCCACCAGCGCCACCCCAAGCAGTTGATACTGTGGCCTTCAAGACGCTCCGAAATGGGCTGGCTATTCTTGCTGGGATCTTGTTCTTCCGATTACCGTTGGCTTACCATATCCCACAGAGCATTGGTAACAAACGGATGGGCAAACCTTAGCATTTCAAAGGCATTTGCTAACCTTCTTGCCCTCCAGGTCTCAACTACCAACTCTCGCTCGTAGGTATCTATGGCGGATGTCGAGTAATCGACGTCTTCTTCATCGGGCCGTACCTGTTCAACCACATCCCCCGCCGCGTGCGCTATGAGCATCGGCCCCGTGTCGAAACGCCCGCAGCCATCGACAAGAAGGAAGACCCAATGGACAAATTCTCCCAACCGACCACCAGCAAAAAGCGTGTCGGGTTCGCTGACAGTTCTCCGACCCCTTCATTCTGGGACCGAAGGCCCTCCCTTGCGTTAGACGACTACATGCCAGCATCCGCCGCCGACGCTGCAAACACAGCAATGGGTCATCTAACCACCGCAATGAACGGTCCACGCATGCAGCCCGTCTACGAAGTCGGCACCCCCGAAGACGGCTGGCCCCACACTTTCCACGACCGCGCGAGCTGGGCTCTCGAGCTCGAACTCAGCATGCGTGGCATGGGCTTCACCTGGACCACCGCAGACGTCCGTCACACCAATAAAACATGGCTTCCCACGGTCCACAACCGGCTCCACAGCATCGCTACCCACGTCGTCCCCGTCATGCTGCTCTGTCTCTTCACCATCCGGGACATCTACACCACCCACGTCCTTCCCTCCGCGTCGGCCCCATTCGATTCCGCCTCCGCCTTCGACGAGCGATTAAGCCTGCCGAACCAACTCCTCCTCACAGCCACCCTAGGCGCATTTCTAATGGTCGCCTTCTCCCTCGCACACTCCCTCTTCGCCATCGTCTGCGCCCCGCTCTCGCCGTCCCCCTTCGCCTTCTTCCCTCCCCTTTACACCACGAGGATCTGGAGCATCACCTCCGTCCGCGGATTCTGGAGCTACGGCTGGCATCGTCTTTTCGCGCGGCTATTCCTCGTGTACGGCGTTTGGCCGGGTCAGTGGCTCGAGCGGAAGCTGCTGGGGAAGAGGGGGGACGAGCCGGCGGATGTGGGGAAAGTGGTGGGTGGGTTTTTGAGCAGTGCTGTGGTGCATTCTTTTAGTGTGAGGAGTGTGCTTGCGGGTGAGTGGGGGAGAGCTAAGGGAGAGGCGGTGTTCTTCGCCAGTAATGGTGCAGCGGTGGTGGTGGAGGAGGTTGTGGCGAGGGCTGTGGTGGAATTGAGGAGGCGGTTGGGAGTCAAGGAGGGGCAGTGGTATGATGGGGTGGTGGGGAGGGTGTGGTGGATTGCGGTGTTATTGTTCAGTGGGAGGAATTTTGCTAGGGGTTGGGTGGATGCTGGGTTGGTTCGGGAGATGGCTGGTTATTGAGGTCAACAGTGGCTTGGAACATTGTCTTCTCAAGGAATAGCAGTCTAGATTTCAACTGCGTCATGAAGGCACAAAGTACGCCCTCTCTATCGGCTCCCTCGCCGTCTCCCACGCCAGCCAATCCGATCTCGTCGTCCTGTATCACACGTTAGCACCAGTCTTCATCTCGCGCTCACATAGGAAGATGAACACTCACGGCAACAACCCCATCCCATTAACCTTCCACACTCCCAACGCCAACGCAAGCAAATTACACCCCACAAACGCCGCCTTCACCAACATCATATCCCCCTTATTCCCCTCCGTCTCCAGCCGCGCAAACGTGTTGTTAATGTTCAACACCGCCTGCACGGGGCCCTTGAACAGCATAAACACCATCATGATGCTGAAGATCTGCAGCGAGTTGCCGGTCATGTACATGCCGATGGCGTTCATGGGGAGTTGTTTGGCTGGCGCGAGGGCCAGTTCCCAGGCTTTTTTGAGCTTGAGTGTGTCCATTTCGGCCGGTGAGGGCTGTTTGCGAGGGGTCGCTGCGGACTTGGATTTGTTGGAGCGGGAGGGTTGCAGGGCGGTGGGGGTGGTGTAGCCGGGTGGGTCGGCGTAGGCGCCGGACTTGGGTTTGGACGGGGGTGTGGAGGCGAGGTCGAGGACCCATTGAGGAGGGGGCGGTGGAGGGGCCATCGTTACTGTTTGTTCGCGGCGTTGGAGTGTTCATGTTGAGGCCAGATCGTTACTGACGTCTCGCTGCCCGCCAAGGCCGGTTCATTCACCTCCGAGAAGCTTAATGCCACGCGCTCAGACTTCCCCGGAGTCGTTAGAAACTACCTCACCTTGCTATATCACTCCATACTACTCATATTAGCCCTGCACCGACGCTGGAGGCAGGCACCCCACGACCACCTTGTACAGAATACCTAGTATCGACCGCCCAAGCCTGCTCGACCCCGCACGAATCGCATCACGAGACGGACGACACTCTTATCTTGGTAGCACATTGGCTGCAGGCGTCTTGGGGTGGTGCATGAGGCGGCATTGTGCATACTGAGTGCCCGTTCGGGCGAGGGAGGCGTCTTGAGGCAAGATGAGCTCCAAGGGGGAGGATGCGAAGCTCTTTGCGAGAGTATGTTACTTTCACATGTTACTTCCTTCCATTCCACCAGCCCGAGAGCCTTCCACTGCAGCCCTTCCATGGCCCTGCTCTTGTACTCCATGCACTGCCTCTGTCCTTGCAAGCACCATGATGTTCCTCCCCGTCTTAGCCTACACCGTCCCACCACCCTACATCTACCGAAGCTTACTCTTCTCCTCCAACCCACAGGGCAAAGTAGCTGAGCTACGCGCGGAGCTCACGGCGCCGGGCGGAAAGAAGGACAAGAACTTCTTGACCAAGAAGATCGCGCTGAAGAAGATTGTGGCCAACATGACGATGAGTAATAATGATATGGTTGCACTGTTTCCGGATGTTGTGGATACGATGGGATTGCCGAGCTTGGAGATTAAGAAGATGTGAGTGGGCCGCTCTAGATCTTGAGGTATTGGAAGCGGTATGGACAGGACACTGACGGGAGGCAGGTGCTTCTTGTTCTTGGTCAACTATGCGCGGGCGAAGCCTGAAGTAGCACTCAGAGCATTGCCTATATTGCTCAAGGTACGACGTCTTCCAGCTCCTCTACACACACAGCTGACTGACTTGCAGTCCAGGATCTCGAAGACTCGAATCCGCTCATGCGCGCGCTCGCCCTCCGGACCCTTTCGTATATCCACGTCAGGAACTTCGTCGAAGCGACCGTCCAACCGTTGAAGTCACTGCTTAAGGACAATGACCCATACGTGCGGAAAACCGCGGCTTTCACGGTGGCGAAGCTGTACGATCATGATCGAGTGCTTGTCGAAGGTAGCGATCTCATCGACAGGCTCAACCTCATGCTGCGGGATGAAAATCCAACAGTTGTCTCGTCTGCGCTGGCTGCGCTGATGGACATCTGGGAGAGGAGCGAAAGCATTAAACTCACAATTGACTACACGAACGCCAGCAAGATCGTGCAGATATTACCCGACTGCTCCGAGTGGGTCTCTTTCACCAACTGCGAAATAACTCTTGCTGACGAGAGGGCAGATGGGGCCAAACATACATTCTCGAAGCACTCACATCCTACGTACCGCAAGACACAAGCGAAGCCGCCCTCCTTGCCGAGCGCATCACTCCACGACTGTCCCACACCAACTCTGCCGTTGTCCTGACCTGCATACGAGTGATCCTCTACCTTATGAACTATATCGACTCCGACAAGACCGTATCGAGCTTGTGCACGAAGCTTAGCCCGCCTCTCGTCACACTCTTGAGCAAAGGTCCGGAGATCCAGTATCTGGCACTGAGGAATGCTCTGCTCATCCTCCAGCGACGGCCAGAAGTTCTCCGCAATGACGTCCGGCTATTCTTCTGCAAGTACAATGACCCGATCTACGTCAAAGTCACCAAGCTGGAACTCATCTTCATGCTCGCGACCGAGAGGAACATTAAGGAAGTTCTCACGGAATTGCGAGAGTATGCCACTGAGATTGACTTGCACTTCGTCCGGAAGTCGGTTCGAGCGATTGGGAAGCTGGCCATCAAGATCGAGCCGGCGGCGAAGCTTTGCATCAACACATTGCTCGATCTCGTGGCGACGAAAGTGTCGTATGTGGTGCAGGAAGCTACGGTTGTCATCAAGAACATCTTCCGAAAGTACCCGAACCAGTATGAGTCGATTATTGCGACGTTGTGCGAGAATCTGGACTCCCTGGATGAGCCTGAGGCGAAGGCAGCTATGATCTGGGTCATCGGTCAATATGCCGACCGCATCGACAACTCCGACGTCCTACTCGAAGACTTCCTAGACAGCTGGCAAGACGAGACCCACGAAGTCCAACTTGCGCTCCTCACTGCAGCAGTCAAACTCTTCATCCAACGCCCAACGAAAGGCGCCGAGATCGTGCCCAAAGTCTTGAAGTGGGCGACTGAGGAGACCGACAACCCCGACCTCCGAGATCGAGGTTACATGTACTGGCGCCTCCTATCCTCAAACCCAACCGCGGCCAAAGGCATCGTCATGGGCGAGAAACCACCCATCACCGCCGAAAGCGAGAAGCTCGACCCCGTGACGCTGGAAGAGATGTGTCTCGTAGTCGGCACGCTGGCCACCGTCTACCTCAAACCCGTCCACACTGTCTTTCGCTCCACCCGACCACGAAGACTCCAAGAAAGCCCCGCCCTCCAACGCAACAAACTGCCCTCCTACCAAGCCGCGCAGCAAGCCAAACTCCTTTCCGGTGGTATCCACACCAACGGCGTCACGAACGGCCAACCACCGAACGGCGACGTGCTAGACGAAGCAGACGCCTACTTCGCTTCCGTGGGCGGCTCGTCGTTCGCTGTCTCAGCATCTGGCGATTTTGCGGGTAGCCCGACGGCCGTGGCGGGTCGAGGAGGCGAGCAGATGTACGTGGTGAATCAGGGACAGGGGTTGGGGCAGATGGGGACGACGCAGCATGCGGTGCAGAGGGATGATGGGGAGGGGGATTTGTTGAGTTTTTGAGATGAGATTGGGCACGTAGGGGCACTAGTTGTCAGCCCAGGAAATGAGAATGACGTCTTCGTGGTCGCCTTGCGCAGACCAAATACCATGAGCAGCTACCGAACTGCAAAGACATTCTGTTCGACCTTGAGACCCCCGTTCCTACCAACTCTGAGGAAATAATCAAGCAGTCCAAGTGCCCAAATTCTGTACCATAGGCTGATACCCATCGAATCGCGGCAACGCCGGCAAGATCTGACTGACCCAACCGATTATCTGCGGCGCTCCGAAGCAGAGACGGCATCCTGTGGAGGTCGATTGCATTCGAAAGCTCTGTTTGCTGCTGGCCTGATGAAAGCTGCTGCTCACGCTGAAGGGTCCCAGCCCACGGAGAGGAGCCGCTGTTGGATTGCTGGGAGAAGTGTTTCTCGATGTGTTGGGTATCGCCGCTGAACTGTTTTCGGGTTCGTCAGCACTTACGACGAGAACGTGCAAAGGCGAAAGCAGGAGAAGACACACCTCGACCGTGGTATCTGCAGCGACGAGAGAGGAGGTCGGATAGGCCGGAAACATGCTGTAGTTGCTCAAGTTCGCGATTGCGCCGCCGTCAAAATTCATGGGGTCGGCGTCGGCGGCCTTTTGGGCGATCATCCATTTCTTCAGCATCTCCGGTCCCCGGCTCAGACTACATAGGAGTGGCATGTCAGTTGGGAGGTTGGGGTTGGGAACATTCATGGAGATGGAGGAGTATTACTCACTTGATGCCGTTGGCCACATCGAGCTCGTTGTCAGCAAAGAGCTCACCGTACAGCCACGGGCGACCAATGTTGACGACGAGGGCGGAAAATGTGACGCTGACGTCGCAGCTTGACATATCGCTGGAGAAGTCACTGCACAGGGGACAGAACACGTTAGCATTTTTGGAAGATGGGAAAGCATGGCATTCGATGCTCACCTCGAAGATTGGTCATGCGAGTAAGCCCCGCCAACAGACCATAAACCCCATCCAGCTCCACCACCAACGCTGAAGCCCCGTGAGCTCGTAGACGCCGTACTGCTTTGGTCTTTGGCAGAGAAGGAGCACTTGATCGAAGTCCATGGATCACTGGCCGTGCCACCTTGCGGCAGTGTGTTGGGATCGGAGCCAGCGGCACCGGGAGTTGTCGATGCACCAGAGGCGTTTGGTCCTACACCGAAAACTGGATTCGGATTCTCGTCACCGGCAACTGCTGCTACCGTGCCGTCCGGGACGCCGTCGTTGCCGGAACCTTTGCCAGCAGTGGCGCTGGCGATGACCGTTGGCCCCGGAGGCTGCGATGCCATTTTCTTGGTGCGGGCTTGCTCAAGCTTGCTGACGTTGCTCTGGAGCGTCATCAGTGTTTGGTGCATCCAGCCGCTGATGGCTTTCTTGCTCGTGTCTATCACAGCCCAGTCAGCTTACTTCTTGCCTAAAAAGACGACTGCAATGCTCAAGCAGTACAATAATACTTACCGTCTGTCATGGTCGACGAAGCCCACTTTGTCCAGTCCGCAGCAGCTTGGCGATGAGTATCGACGGCTGCCGCCAGATTTGCCCGGCTAGTGTTGAGGGTAGTAGTGGCCGTCTTCACAGCATCGTCCTCTAGGATATCCGCCGGCGTCTTCCCGGCCGCTTGAGCCTTCTTCATGGCTCCCGCTAAAACTGCTTGCGCTGTGTACGTCCCTTGATAAGCAGTTTGCAGCGTGCCGTCCGCGGCGGAAGGCTTTGTTGGCTCTGTGGCATCCGCTGCCGGCAGCGGGTAAGTGGCCTTAGTCGCATCAACAGCGGTCACGTTATTCTGGGCATCCACTGTCATGCCCATTGCCGTCGCTATGGTCAGATAGGAGATGCGTAACTGGTTGAGACGCTCGATCTCGCCATCCAGCTGGTCGATGCTGTAGGCGTCGTTCCTCGCAAACCAGCCTTCCACTCTTTGCTTGCACAGAGATGCCCTGGAGGTACAATCAGCTTTGAGAAGAGACTAGGAACACCGCGTCTTTGGCCTACCAGTTTTTGGGTGTCAGCGAAACTTGCTGAACCTAAGCCGAAGGATTGGAAGGGTCAGCAAGGGTCTCGATGCTTCGAAAATGGTAGGAGGAAAGGGAAAAGGGAGAAAGGGAAAGGGGGAAAGAGGACTTCGTTTGCTCCGTCGGTGTCTACGATCGTCGAATTTCGATAGGATTCCTGGCGAATGATCAGTGTCATACTACGAGAAGCAAGGGTGACGAGTCGCTCACTTTGCTTTGCTCGATTCTGGCCATGATGGAGTCGATATCTGGCAAGCAGGAAGTCCTTGGTCAGACCTCTCTCCAAAATCGCAATCAAAACCAAGCTTACCAACGATACCCCAGGTACACCTCCGTTAGTTCGCAGTACGGAGAACCTGCCGATGCCCACAGGTCGAGCAGCGGGTAGTCGAAATTTGGGAACCACCACGGCGGCGGCGGCGGCTGCTGCTACTGCTTCTGCCTCAAGTTGCTTCTCTTTCTCCTTCTTGCTCTGTCGCTTCTTCTTTGCCGCTGGCTTCTTCTCCTGCCCATCGTCCGTCCTAAGCTTCTTCGGACCAGGCCTGAGGCTGTCAGCTGAAACAGTCCCAGCAGCATCGTCAGCAACTGAATCATCCTCGCAGTCCTGTGCTTTACGTTTTCGCCATTTTGACTGGCTGGCAATCCCTTTCAATCGCTGCAACTCGGTATCCCCTAAGCCGGCTTCCAGAACATACTCAAGCATTTCTGCTTCTACTGGTTGAGCAGGGTCGAAAGCGACACCATCCTTCTTCACGTAGACGCTCCAATCTTCGTTGACGGGCTGTTTCTCGACGTTCAGCTCCGTTACTCTCAACGGTGAGAAAGTGATTTTGCGTTCCACAGCTGCTTCGTTCGGGTCTTGTCCGCGCTTGCGCACAAGCTCGACGTTGAAGACGAGGTTTGTCTGTACGCGGTCGAGTGGAGCATTCGTGAACGTCCTGGTCAAAAAGACTAGCAAGATGTGTCTGATGTACTCCCTGGTTTGGAAGTTAAAGCGCTCCAGCAGAAAGGTCCGGAGCTTCCCTTCGTCCATTTGTTGAAACCACCCTTTGCTGAGAGCCCGCAGGTTGTATGCTTGCTCGCGGTCGACACCTTGGGCTCTCGGTAATTCTTGACATGAAGGTCTCGCGGATAGCCGAAGGGTACGAAGATACTCCTGTTCGATTGCTCGAAATACTGTTTCAAGCATACTGTAAAGTGGTCGAGCTCACGGAGAGGCGTTTCGCACAGTACCCGACCAAGTCTTCCATTGTCGAACTGCGCAGCTGCAAGTGCGGCCCTCGGTTCACAGCCCTCGAGTCCTTTGGTGTCGTAGTCACCCCCGCTTAGAAGGGCGAACAGAATGAGACCTTGCCGATCATTGTTGAAGTCCCTTGCAATTATCTCCGAGCGGTAGACCTGGACCAGAGAATCGCTCTTCTTGTTACCCTTGCCAGGTTCGCGATGTTCTTTGATGAGTGCAGTGGCACCGAACATCAAGGTGTCGCCGTCGTCAGACCAGACAGCATCCACGATACCAAGTCGATTCAATAGAGCGCATTCAGCCTCGGCCTCTGCAGGAGCTCGATGATGGACGACCTTGAGCACATCCAGCGTCTTGCGGAGGGGGTCGATCTTCTTCCAGTCAATGCGACCAGCAACGCCGCCGCGCTTCCAGGGTCTTGAAGGGCCGTCGAAAACGAAGAGTGGCTGGATGTTCATCCGCATCAGACCGAGCACCCACCATAGGATGGCCTTCTCGATTGGATTGGCCCGAGGCTCCTTTGCCCGGATTGCAGCTACCTGCGCATCGGTCAAGTTGTGGAAGCGCCATCCCGCTTCATCAATGGCTACTCGCAGAGGTCTTCCGGTACGTTTGAAGTGCTCGGTGGAGAGCTCAGCGATGGAGTTGACCTCGCCGTCGCCAAGGATGTCTCAGAGGCTGTACAATGTTAGCTGACATCCAATGCATCGGAATATAACATCTCCCAGACCCAGGGATTCCCATGACGACTTTTCTTCACCGAATACCGCTCCTCTTGTCGAGACGAGGTGGAGTGAGGTCGAACGCGCCTCGCGGACTCTACGCGTGGGTGTGCCACATGCCTCGCGATACATGCTCAGAACTACGCCAAGTGGAAACACTCTCTGCACTTCACCCGTCGGCCTCAAGCAGACACAGTCCCTGCCCGTCCGTCGCTGAGTTCGTGGACCATACTCGGACGGAAGGACGATTCCCATGGACAACATATCCGCGGCCTCGACAACGGCGTACTCGCGATTCAATTGGGTGGCCACGATCGGCACCCCCTCTGCCAGGAGCCGCAGCCTCGTGGTGGCGTACTCATGGCTCTCGCTACCAGACATGGTCTACAACCACTGGGGTAGAGCCAGTCGCAACGGCCCTGTAGCCGCCAGCCTTGTCCGCTCTCCCGTGTAACAAAGCTGCGGTGGCGAAAGATCAGGCGACGAGGCAATGCTTCTTGCTAAGTCAGCGGCCGCGAAGGAGGCCCCCCAGGTGGACGAAAGAGGCCGCCAGACTCGACTTGATAGAAGTACCGCAGAGCCTCAGGGAGTACAAAAAGCCGGTTAGCCTCGTGGTTGGTGATCCTTCTCTTCTTCATTATTGGTTGTGGCTGGCGGCATTCTCTGTTGCACATCATGGCGAATCAGACGGTCCTCGATACCATAACACTTGAGACCATCCCGAAGTCGTGGCAGAGCGACTGCATTGCCCAGCTGAACTCGACCGCCTACGACTGGACGCATGGCTTGGTCGGCGGTCATGGACAGGCATTGTCGGGACTGACGAATGCGACTTGGGGTATCACCATCGAGACATGTGAGAAGTATTGCAACCATATCAAGATCCCATTCGTACATCACCATTCCGTCTGAACTGCCAGCTCGCCGATGATGACTTTTTAAAGGTCTTCGACTTCCAGTCATTCTCATCGTCGATGACGAACTACTTCCTGCCATGGCTTGCTCTGACAGCCCAGCTCCCCTTCGAGACCGGAGACTTCCTCACCAATGCCATGGCATTCTGCATGGCTGTCGGTAGTCCAGCGCTGGTCACCTTCTCGCTCTCCATTACCATACTCAACCGCTACTGGGTTCGAAAAGAGTTCGACGATCTGCAGACGAAAGCCCGCAGTCCCACTGTGCGCTCGCGGTACGAGATCTTCTCTGATCGTGTGCAGGCCTGCCGATTGATTCTCCAGGAGGCTCAACAGGTACCTCTGCGAGTCTGCCAGTCGAGAGGATACTTCAGCAGCCTCATCGTACTGCCTGAAAACGCCGCTTGGTGGGAGCGAGTCGAAAGGCGTCTCAAAAGCACACGGCGGAACGTCACCGCATCGCTGGTGGCCCAGATGGCATTCGCTGGCATAGCGTACCTGTTCACTGTGATCGCTTCCTTCCAGGCCGATCTTGGTGATCCTGCAACAGCACTTCAGATTGCATCGGGTAGTATTTGGATATGGTTGGTATGTTGAGCTGCCACTATGCCCAAGCGCAAGGAACATCACGCTGATAAGCAGCAGATTCCAATAATTGCTGGGTACGTGAATTGCAATACCGCATCTCAACCACCCTTCCCTTTCTCGTTGGCTTGAGCAGTCCGCTAACCTTGAGTAACAGCTGGATCACTGTTGGGACGCAATACAGCCACCACTCTATCGAGGACGCCTTGAGGGCGGAGCCCGCCTTCCGTGCTCTCCAGCCACCTGTGCAGCACGGCGCCGAGCTGTCGGATCCCGACGAGCAAGCAGGCTTAGTGGTGCAACCAGGACTCAACCCTCTGCCGCACAATCACCAGACAGCGCATGGCGGATTTGACGTCGCAGACATCAGGCGGCTGGAGCTGCCTACTTGGCTTGGCGCCGAGGTTGGCGGCGACGAACGCCTCAAAGGCCCCATCTTCAATTATGCAAGATTGTAAGTCAGGCTGGTTGATCGGCAAGGTTCTTCAGAGAAGCATCAAGCGCGATGCGGCGCTATGAGACCTTCTCAACTCCCCTTGAGGGTCCACATCACATGCTGACTCTGTATGTTGTTTTAGATTCACCTGGTGGCAATTGGCGTCCTCGATCGATCATGCCCTCTTCGAGACCATGGAGAACGTCACCCGGGGCGTGATATGCGCTCGGACTCCTCCGCCGACCTTGCCAGGCAAATGGACAGCAGAATCACACCTCAGAGGAGACAGTGGAGAAGTCGCCACCTACTGTAATTTGAACATCAACAGCTCTATCCTGGCCTACCCCGAGTGGTCCACGATCCCCTCAAAAGTCTACAAGCGCATCTTCGAAGCGATGTTCGTCGCGCTGTTCCTGCAGTGGGGCACGACTGGCGCTTCGATTATGATCGCATACCTAACGCCCACCACTGGTTTGGGCTGCAGATCCGGCTCGTATCTGCTCTATGGCGTCCTCGGCACCTCCAGCTGGCTTCTCCTCTTGGTGTCGATGCTGCTCTCGCATGAGGTCATGCTTCGGTACCAGATAGAGCACCACAACAACCCCACGACAGACTTCCGCCGCCACCCGGATCCAGGAGCCAGGACGTACGTTCGGACATGGAGCCATAGCACGCTTTGTGGGTTGGCCGTCGTCCTGCGAGTCTTTGGCAAGTTCCTGGCTATTGCCAACACGCTCTTCCTCCTTGCGACTTCGTTGATGGAATTTGTCGGAGGCTTTAACAATTGCTGGTGCATGGGCAATTGGATTGGCAGTAAGTGTTTACCCCTCGGTTTCAAAGTGTTTGATCAGCACACTAACAGGTTGTGCATAGTGGGCAACGAAGGATGGATCGTGCTCTTCAAAGGCGCCGATGCTCTGAGCGCTGCGGCTTCGTTACCTTGGGGAGGCGGACTTGCATTGGCGCTTCTTGTGTGCTTCCTCTCTTACACGTTCTTCTTCTTTGGCTCTTTGAAGACGGATGATGATCAATTCAGCAAGAAGATCTTGACGATCCTAGTCAGATGGTGTCTCGGAATGGGAATTTAGCAGAGAGCAGCCGTTGGGAACATGCCACAATGCGGTGTGTAGTATCAACAACCTTGTCATTATGGTTGCTCATGCCGTCAGGTATATTTTAATAAATGTCCAAGAACGATTTTCCTGACAGTTGGCGCTGTACCCGGGATAGATTTAAGGTTAGATGGTTGCTCTGGCGACAATCAGGTCTTGGCGGCAGTGACAAGTGACAAACGAGCCCGCCTCGGCCGCATCACATCAACCACACACATCAAAGGATCTACAACACACATTACATCCTTTCTCGCTCTTCGCACACTGCGTATCACTTACTTTTGAGGCGCACGACAATTGGAAAGACATACCATCACATCCGTAGCAAGATGACTTGAAGAAGTCCCCGCATCATCAACAAAACATTCCAACCAGGTCGCATTCCACTCGCTACCAGCCCAATGGCCTACCCTCATTCTCCCGACAGCTACGGTCCGCCGCCGGGCTACACCACCCCGACCAAGAGCCGCGCGCACAATGGCTCGACGATGCGCCTGCTGCCGAACGACGACGAGGACCAGAACAACAACGGCCGACCCTCCATCTCGTCTGAAGGCGGCTCGCCAAATGGCTCTCCCTACGATGTCTTTGCGCGCGCACGACAGAGACTATCGAATCCAGATGTACCGCAACAAGAACCACTGCCTCCGCCGGCGGTGAACGATAGCGACATAAGCAGTCTGCTGCGGGAGGTCGAGAGCTCTCTGGGAAAAGATCAGCCTTCAGGCGGTCGCGCAAAGACAACAAAGGTGCGCTTCAAGTACAAGGGTGAGGACAGAAGCGAGCCCCTTCCAACCGCAGGACCACCACCGCCGCCACGACCAGTTTCGCCAGCGCGGTCATACCAGCCATCAGTGGCCTCAAGGCCGATCTCAAGAGCGCCGTCTGTCCTCGATACTGCACCAGCAATGCATCCTCCTGTAGGCGATGCGCCGCCATATGCGCCTCCATACCGGCCTTCTTCAAGAGGCTCGTCATCGCCAGTACGGCCATGGTCACCATCACGAAGCTCGACTGAGTACCCCCGTCCGCCCGCATCGCATGTGCCTTTTGAGCCGGCAGACCTGAACGGTAGTCCGCGTCCAGGAACACCATCCCAGCAGTACACTGGTTCACCAAAGCGTCCGTTACCACCAGCGCCGCTGTTCGCTGGGGGCCGGCCACTGTCATCTGAGGTCGACCGAGATGCGCCAGAAGCCACAGCAATATCGATTGACGATGATGAGGATGAAGATCCGTTCGGTCCAGCAAACGACGATACAACACCACAAAGGCCGCCGCTCAGACCACATGACAGCTTCGCATCTACTTCGACATTCACTGATGATCTGTACGACGAGAAGGGCGATGAACTGAACGGTCCAGCGCCTGAAGGCAAGCAAGAACGTCGAGGAGCGCGAACGGCGCAGATGGCGAAGAAAGAGGTTCGACTGATCAACGGCGAGCTCATCCTGGAGTGCAAGATCCCGACCATCCTGTACTCATTCCTGCCTCGACGAGACGATGTGGAGTTCACGCACATGCGGTATACTGCCGTGACCTGTGACCCAGACGACTTTGTCGACCGCGGATACAAGCTACGACAGAACATTGGGTACTCTGCCAGGGAAACAGAACTGCTCATCTGCATCACCATGTACAACGAGAACGAAATCGACTTCACGCGCACCATGCACGGCGTCATGCGCAACATCTCCCACTTCTGCAGCAGGGCCAAGTCGCGAACTTGGGGCAAAGACGGCTGGCAGAAGATCGTCGTCTGCATCATCTCCGACGGTCGAGGCAAAGTGCATCCCCGGACGCTGGACGCATTGGCGGCAATGGGCTGCTACCAATCCGGCATCGCGAAAAACGTCGTCAACCAGCGCGAAGTGACTGGCCACGTTTACGAGTATACGACTCAGGTATCGCTCGACTCCGATCTCAAATTTAAGGGGGCTGAGAAAGGGATTGTGCCGTGCCAGATGATCTTTTGCTTGAAGGAAAAGAATGCGAAGAAGCTGAACAGCCATCGATGGTTCTTTAATGCTTTTGGGAGAGCGCTTAACCCGAATGTGTGCATCTTGCTTGATGTTGGAACGAAGCCTGGCGATGACTCGCTATATCACTTGTGGAAGGCGTTCGATCGTGACTCCCAAGTCGCAGGCGCTGCTGGGGAGATTAAGGCGGCGAAGGGACGAGCATGGCTTCAGCTGCTGAACCCGCTGGTGGCGTCTCAGAACTTCGAGTACAAGATGTCGAATATTCTGGACAAGCCGTTGGAGTCTGTGTTTGGATACATTACGGTCTTGCCTGGAGCACTCAGCGCATACCGATACCACGCTTTGCAGAACGACGAGACTGGACATGGACCTCTCAGCCAATACTTCAAAGGCGAAACGCTCCATGGCCAAGATGCCGACGTCTTCACCGCCAACATGTACCTCGCTGAAGATCGTATCCTCTGCTGGGAGCTCGTCGCCAAACGCAACGAGCAATGGGTCCTGAAATACGTCAAGTCCGCGACCGGCGAGACAGACGTCCCAGATGCCATCCCCGAATTCATCTCCCAGCGCCGCCGTTGGCTCAACGGTGCCTTCTTCGCCGCCGTCTACTCCCTGCTCCACTTCAAGCAAGTCTGGACCACCGACCACACCATCGGCCGCAAGATTCTGCTGCACATCGAATTCATCTACCAATTCGTGCAGCTCCTGTTCACCTTCTTCTCGCTCGGCAACTTCTACCTGACCTTCTACTTCATCGCCGGCTCCCTCTCGGACCCGAAAGTCGACCCCTTCGGCCACAACATCGGGCTCTACATCTTCATCCTGCTGCGCTATACCTGCGTCCTGCTCATCATGATGCAGTTCATCCTCTCCATGGGCAACCGGCCGCAGGGCGCGTACAAGATGTTCCTCGGCTCCCTCATCACCTTCGGCATCATCATGTTCTACAACACCTTCGCCGCCCTCTTCATCGTCATCAAGCAGCTGCAGCCCCAACACGGCAAGGACGCCGACCTGACCATCGGCAACAACGTCTTCACCAACCTCATCGTCTCCACCTTATCGACCGTCGGACTCTACTTCCTCATGTCCTTCCTCTACCTCGACCCGTGGCACATGTTCACCTCATCAGCGCAGTACTTCGCCCTTTTGCCATCCTACGTCTGCACGCTCCAAGTCTACGCCTTCTGCAACGCTCACGACGTCTCCTGGGGCACCAAGGGCGACAACGTCCTCAAAACCGACCTGGGCATCGCCAAGATCTCCAAAAACGGCACCGTCGAGATCGAAATGCCCAGCGAACAACTCGACATCGACTCCGGCTACGACGAAGCGCTGCGCAACTTGCGGGATCGCGTGGAAGTGGCGAAGCCTGGTGTCAGCGAGTCCCAGCAGCAGGAAGACTACTACCGCGCCGTGCGCACGTACGTCGTCATCGTGTGGATGTCGGCGAACGCCTTGCTCGCCATGATCGTGAGCGAGATCTACGACAGCACGAACGTGGGGGACAATTTCTACCTCAAATTCATCCTCTGGACCGTCGCTGGGTTGGCTCTGTTTAGGGCTTGCGGGAGCTGTGCTTTCGGGGTGATTAATATCGTGCATTCGATTATGGAGGGCAAGATGAAGGTGTTGAATGGGAAGGCGGGGTCGAGTTGGGGCGGGAGTAGTGGGAAAGGTGGGAAGAGCGTGGTTAGTGGGAGTAGTGGGAGTTCGAGGTGGACGGGGTGGGTGAGTGAGGGGACCGGGTGGGTGAGTGGGAAGATGAGTAGTTTGGCACCGAGTTCGATTGGGAGTAGCTTTGGGAAGTGATCAAGAAAAGGTGTGAGGAGTGGCGTTTGGGGTGATGGATGGGTATTGGATGTCATGAGCGATGTGTATGGGATGGTGTTTGGGCAATGCGACTGCGAAGTGCGATTGGGTACGCACGGCCTTGATTAGAGAGTACAGTAGTATCTGTAACATACATTAAAAGTCTGATTGAACTGCCGACGTATCTCACAACCAGTCGCTAGACCTAGACACATGTGGCGCTGTCTCTTATCTACCAATGTGTACATGATTCACACTCGATGACATGCACTTGATGCTCGAGAAGATCTCTGAGGCCCAGAAGAATTGTGCTCGTGTCCGGATGGTCAGGCCCAGACCTGGGAACGGCGACATCTGTGTGTCCCAGTTACTCTGCACGAAATCTCCGTGCTCTTTGCCACAATCCTTAGGAACCTTGTGCCCAGGTTCGACCACTTCTTTCAGTGTTGTGCCTTGAAAGATCGGGTGAGACGAGGTGTCGTGTTCATCACTGGATATTATCATGCTGGTGCACTTCAACCGTCACAGCGTACACTGTCCGTCCATGTACGAAGTCGCGAGCAGCCGACGCTTCCACAACAGTGTCCGAGTCGACCTCCAACCATGTCCGGAGTGTAGTCCCCTTGTCGCCAAGGATTCTTCTTGCGACATCTCTTTGGAAATGCTCGTCGTCGGCTTTGCTGTCGTCCCACCATTCAATAGAAGAAGGGCAGAATAGGTGCATGAGCAACCCCATCGTACCGGCCTCCATTCCTATGGCCAAGCCCACTCGATCGGGCTCTGTATGCGCACTAACGCTTTTCCATATGATGTAGCCGTGCGGAGTGAAGGGAAGAAAACAATTATGAAGGCCAGCGAATTCTCCCCAGGAAGTGATGGGCGCCACCATCGTTCTCGCCAGACTCTGGCTAAGGCAGATGACAACCACGTAGCCGCAGGCCCACGCTGGCTCGCGTAGCCGTCCGGGTCGCCACGTGACTAAGTCGTCATCTAGAGCATGCCGAAGGATTAAAATTTCACTCGTCGCGACTGTCGTGGCTTTGTCCAGCCAGAGGAATTCCAAATGCTCCCCGCTTCGGGCAACATTACTTGTAAATCTGCTAGATCCGAACCGGTCTGGTGTAAGCAAGAGCGCGGCCGGTTTCAAGGACAAAACAACGGCGAGCCCGGGGCTGGAGTAGCATCCCAAGACGCCGTATATCGAGCCTTCGGCCCGATGGCCATCACGTTGCACCACACGCAATCTCATCTCGAGCCCTGCGTTGCCAAGTCGGTATGAGCCCATATATTGAGGTCCCTCTCGCTGATGGATGTCTTTCTTGAATTGTGCCGGAGAAGATGCTAGTAGATCGTTACTGTGCTCGCCCGGTCGTGGTGTCCAGCAGAAAATGGAATGGTCGATCGTCGTCGCAATGATCTCCTCCTGTAGACGCTGAAAAGCCTTTTCTCCTTCGCCGTACAGCAGCGCCATGTCGACGTCAAACAGACCGATTAAGCAATACGCTCGGTCCTCCACCCGTGTTGTTTTTCGATCACCTGCCCATGACATCTTCGTGGCGACGCTCGAAGTCTTCAGGATCCCTCGCTGAAGGACCAACGTATCGATGCCGGTCGTCTCGGCAATTTCGAAGTGCAGGTCAGCTTTTGTGCCCAAATCAGTCCAGCCGGCGCCAAAAACCTCATGTTTTTCGGGGCGATGAGTTCTTGGAGGGTCTAACCTCGAGTAAACCAGCGGCTCCGACTGAAGGGGACGAGCGTTGCGTTTCCAGACACGCCCCTGCCTGTATAGTGGGTTTTCTCCGGGTATTTCGGGGGCTCCACGTCGCTGAGAAATGCATAACAGACCTCAGCCCTGTGATACCACCGATACATGGACCTGATAGCTTCGCCCAGCTCAGCGTCAATATCCTTATTGATGCAGCTGTGCCATCTATCAGTTGGAGAGCTAGAAGCCTTGCGGGTAGAGACTTACCACGTATCAACCCAGGCGTAAGCATTGCCATCTTCAAGAGCCTGCCGACACGTTTGCTGTATCTTCCAGTAGCCCTTCATGCCAGGTCCTCTGTCCTGCCGGAGGTCCTGGAAGCTAACCTCTTCCTCGCCCCAGGTATGTGAGAGAATGGCATATTGTTTCTGTCTCTCGTCGATCATGCACAAGCTGGATTGTCGACACGTCCAGGAGCCACATTGTGGAAATGGATGGTCATCACCTGTGGCCAGCCAGGCCCGCGCAGGGTAGTGGAAGGGATGAAGAGACTGCTGTGACCCAAAGTACAATAAGCAAAAGGACACTGGCTTTCGACACGTCGTGTGTTGTTCGGGCTCGCGCAGAGGTCCTCCGGTAGACTAGGATTTTATCTCCACAGTGAGGATGGTGGACCAGCTCGACAAGAGACGTATGGGGTTTGTAGCCTCCAGTCGAGCACGAGTGGTAGCACAGCCTCGCCGTGCCAGCTTTGCCGCCAGCCTCGCCGTGCAGCATTGCAGCTTGTACCTTACCGCCCAACTACGCCTCATCGTATCGCACGACCTCGCCAAACGCCGACACCACATCGGCCAGCGTATAAACCGCTTCAGCGCGCGGCAAGGTAGACGTCTTCACCCAGCCATTACTCCACGGAGCGTCAGAGCCTTGTGGTACTCCACGCTGAATCGCAGAAGACCAGGCGGAGATAGCCGCCGCCCTTGTGTCAAACCGGCCATGGCGCGTGTAGCTTCGGGGTACGAGGTATATACATGTAGATCGAGGACTGTGCCGTCTACATGTCGACATATGCGGCTACTTCATCCCACAAGGTTGGTCAAAATGAGTTGTTTCGGAGAGTGGAAGGAGGGGTGAGGTGAGCTGAAGTCGGCGCGCACGTCCCGACGACTCAACTTTGATTTTGGCAAACACGACCACGGCCAAGGTCCCAGAGAATGCCACGAGACATCAACGTTCGACATGATAATCCTTTCACTACCAATACGAAGCCACTCAACCAAAAAGACATGAAGAATGCTCAAACATGAGAATCGAACAGCGCCTCGCGGCAAATAATACGAGCCATATAACCACCCAATCCACCCTCCTCCGGAATCATCAACGCCTCCCCTAGTAGTCCGTCAAGAAACATGCTTGCCATTCCGTTCTCATCCCATCGCACATCCATTGCCCATCTCTCATGACAAACGGCGTCGCGTACCCAAACCCAAAGCCCTCCCGTCCCGGAAAAACCAGCCCAGGAGCGTCACAAAACGCCAGCGACGCCCATTACCCAACCCCCAACCTCGACAAAAAGCACGTAAAGCCACCACTCAAAACCACGCGCATCCCAGTCCCACGGTTCAATCCCTCACCGCCGCCCTAACAGCCAGCGTCAACTTCTCATTCCTCTCCACCGCCGCCCCCAAATCCTCATCGTCCTCCAACCGATAATACTCCCCATCATTCTCATCCCGATACTCCATCTCCAGCTCCTCCATATCTCCCTCCTGCTCGCTGCCCTTATACTCCAGTCGCCGTCTCTCGACGATCTTCTGGTACAGCTGATCGTAGTTGAATTGCCCTCTCGGAGGCATACGGATGACGACGCAGGTGTCGCGGTCGAACCAGGCTTTCACTTTCACCTGGGCGGTGGACGCAGGGCCGGGGTTGCCGGAGGCGACGGAGGGGTTGGAGGGTTGGGGCGTGAGGGTTTGTTGGTGGGATTGGGTGGTGTAGGTTGAGGGGGAGCGGTAGTGGGATTGGGCTTGCGAGGAGGGTTGGCGCTGGTGTTGGGAGTAGCCGTTGGAGGCCTGGGAGGGGTTGTGTTGGTGGGGTTGGCGCTGTTGTTGCTGGTAGCCGCCGTTTTGGTAGGAGCTTTGCGAGGCTGCCGAGTAGCGATTCTGTTGTTGAGCGGGTTGGGCGTGGCGTTCGAAGTCGTCGGCGTTCTCGTCGACTTCGTAGTCGCCTGGACGAGGGGCGAAGAAGTTACGCACAATGGAAGAGCAGGTGATGTGTTGCTGTAATCTCAGCAGATCTCGCAGGTACTCGTCCAGGTTCGTCCGGCGGCCTTCGGTGATGTTGTCTGTCACAAACTTGACCGGTCCTGGCATATATGGAAGTATCCTTGGCTTCCCAGGCACAGTCCCAGCCTCCTCCGGAAATGCGTTGATGAGATTGATCTGTAGTTCGTAAAAGTCCTCGTATATCCTCGATAGATCCCAATGCGTGCCGTTGGAGAGCTGACACTGCACTACGAAGTGGAACTTCTCATCCACATACCTGTAGCTCGGTACAGATGCCATTTCCGGCGCGAAAAGGTTCTGCGCTTGCTGTTGCTGCAGATTATAGGCGTTGCTCGGTGTCCTCTCATGGCTGTAGCTGCCGTGATGCTGCGATCGATTGCTCAAGCTCATCCGGTCCATGCTCTGTTGCATATCCTGGCTACTGCTCGACACCGTCCCGAGCGGTATACTCGTATTCTTATACTCCGCCGCCATCTTCTTCCACTCTTCCACCCGCGGTATCCCCGCCTTCCTAACCGCCTCCACCGGATCTGGCACCGCCTGCCCCGTCGTCATATCCCGAATCTCAATAAACGACACCGGAATCAAGCCCGGCCCGCCCAACCTCGTAATCGGCTTCGCAACGAACCACTCCGGATTACTCTGTGCAATCACAATAATCGCCTCCCCCTCCTTCGCATCCAGCTCGTCCGGCCGCTCCGACACGAAATCATACGACACAATCCCGTAAACCCCACCCGCATTCTTCCCCACGCTCTTACTCGCCCTGTGCCCTGGCATCGCCATCTCCGCCGGCACGCTCGTGCGCGGCGGAGCGTGACCTATCTGCGAAGGAGGCGTGGACCGCTGCTCCGCGTACCCAGAATCGTGCGTCTTGCTCGCCGAGCTCGTCGAGTCCCCGCTATCCCGCACCGTCTTGCCCACGTTCTCAAAGTACTTGACCGGCACCAGCCCGCGCTCGTTTTTGAGTGGATTGCACGCCTCGTACCAGTCCGGGTCCTTCTCGCGGCTCACGACGTGCAGGAAGTCGCCGGTGGAGAAGGAGAGGTAGATGGGCGGTTCGGCGGGCGCGTCGTAGTCGTAGAGTGCTTTGATGACCTGGTCGCGCAAGTGTGTCAGTCACTGTGCTCTTCCGTGCGACCGCGCAGGGCTTTCGCGGCAATGCGACTCACCTTCTTCGGCGGCTCAATGGCTATAGCATCCTTCTGTGGTATGGAGATCTGCACCGGTTTCGCCGAGTCGTGCTTCTCGCTCTTCACCGAGCGCCGGAACTGTTGTCGCGCGCGATTGTCAGTATACAGCGCTTCAAACTCTACTCCCGCCACTGCGTTGGAGGGGGAGAGGAGGAGGATCGGCGCACCTTCATGCCTGCGACTTCAAAGTAGTGCGACAGCCTCGAATCAACCTAATACGCCGAGTCGCAGGAGTAGAGAATCCTTGGGGTATCACAATATAACGAGCGTCGCAGATGGTGTCGCAGTTGGGGTTTGGAGTGGAAATGAGGTCTTGAGGTTGCAAAAGCGACGCTTCCGGCAAGCCCTGCTTCTTCCAATTCGCTTTGCTGCTGCGCCCGCCGTCCGTCGCGGGTAGGAGAGGCTGAAGCTGAAGGGAGATATCAAGTTTTCCTCACAAACACAATCTCAAGAAGAAGACTGGCAGCGAAGGGCTACCCCGGTCACTTGTTCGTGTTGAATGATGCCCGGCCGGGATACGATGGAAATTGCCAACGACTCGTCGCGATCGCAGATCTGCTGACTGCACGATTTGCGGCGTGCGTAACAAAGGATCTGTTCACGTTGGCTCTTTGAAGACTCTGCAACGACCGTCTATAGTATATCCTCGCAACGATAGGAGGTACCTCCCTTTCACCCTCCGTCACACCTCCTTCCCTCCACCCCCAAATCGACCGATCGCAACAGCACCAAGCAGCCTTCAAAATCTGACAACAAACGGCGCCGCCCTACCTACCGGCGCAGCTCCGTAGTATATGCACCGCGATTCACGTTGCCCACACGCTTCCCTCTCTCCCCGCCGCCTCTTATTCGCTTGTTTCCAGCAGCACAGACTCGGCTTCGGGTCCGACAGCATGGTTCCCGGATCCTTGAACACATCGCTGTCTTCGACTACTGTCGGCGTAAAAGAAACGAGGAAGGAAACCACGCGAGATGGAAGATTCGATTGCTTCAGCCCAGCTGTCGGGCTACTGTAGGATAGCGGAGACGCTGTCGTACCTGCAATTTATGGGGATCGATCACGTGTGGCAGCGAGATCGTGAAAGGCTTGGGTGAAGTGACGTTCAGCTGCATGCACACAGTGTGCGACATGTGATAGCCTCACTCGCCGCCGGTGTCGCTGTAACACTAACAGAAGGGCTAGGAGGGTACGCCGCCTCAACGTTGGTGGATTCTACTCCTCTCTAGGAGAAACGTGGCTACCATGAACTTCACAGGACAAGAGGCTACAGCCCAGGAACACAAGTCTAATAGATTACAAACCTCTACACCACCCCGCGACTCCCATCAGCACCCGGCGATCGTGGCCCTACCTCATGCCCTCGAAACCCTCCCTCTAGTTCCCACCTCGGCTTACTCGCCAACGGTATAGGCGGCGGCGAATCCGCTTCCAGAGGTTCCCCCTCAAAGGTGACATATGGACGAGAATCTGCTTCCTGCGCCTCCTTCCCAGGCAATTCGACAATCTCCTGGTCTCTACGGCTGACGGCATTACCCTCGAGCTGGCCTTTGGAATCGACGTACGGGCGTTGACTTCTTGCTCGCTGGACGGAGCTCTTGCCAGCTCGCTTCCGGCGGAAGATCCAGAAAGCGCCTGCGAGGAGGAGGAAGGCGAGTACGGCGGCGCCGACGCCGATTCCGGCTTTGGCGCCTGTAGAGAGGCCACCTTCGTGGTCTTGTTCCTGGCTCTGGTTTGACTCGGAGGTTTGTGACGGCGAGGCTGGGGGGGCCCCGGCACTGCCACTACTGCCACTGCCACCCGTTGACATTGAAGCCGCTTTATTCGGCGACACGAATGCCTCGATGGCACTTTGGGGCAGGATTGGCGCCGACGCGGGCGTGAACAAGCTCAGATCTTCCGTGGACCAGCCGACGACGACCTGCGGCATGGTAATGCGGGTCGGGAGGTCTGGGCCTCCCGTGCCCGGAAAGTCGGTATAGCAAATGCCGATTCCCAGATGCCCTATACGACCAGCCACTTCCCGACGGCACGAGTCAACCCAAACCCCACCGTCGACGCCGCCGCAAGGAAGGCACACTTACGTAGGACACCCCGCGACTCCGAACCCCCATGCCTCCTCGGCGGCCTCGAACTTCTCAAGCCCACACGGCAACACCCCCGGACTGTAGGTGATCATTGTAGTATCCGAGCCCGTGTTCCAGGTGTAACCACCCGTGGGAAAGCAGCGGTCGGCGACTGACATGCGGCATTGGACCGAGACAAGGCTGAGGGTAGTACACCCTTCCACGCTCGTCGGCTTGGTAGGGAAGCACGAGCTCGGAGGGATGAAGATGATGGTGAGGGGTTCCAAGGGAGCAGGGAAGGAAGGGATTGGGGTTGACTCCAAGGGTCCTTGGTCTGTCGAAGAGGCGGGCTCCGTAGAAGCAGGGGGGGACGCCCCAGCTGTGGGCGCTGGGCCGGTATTCGTAGTTCGTCCGCTCATGTTCTGTATGGTAAACAACGCTTCTCAAGCCTCCAGTCCTAGGACGCCTACCTCTTAGGTACTTACAAGCTGATCAACCACACGCAAGGCTGGCAGTAGAGGGGTCGTCGCAAGCCTGAAGCGAGACCACTGCAAGCCACCAGACCAGCCTGTTATCTCGTGGTTGTTCGTTGGTTGGTCTGTGCAAATGCATATGCACATGTACTGCACATGTACCTTAGCTCTGTGAGTAAGCGAAGGGGTTGCAGCATAGCAAGGGCCGATGGCAATTAGCCTCAAGTATGATGCGAAGGACTTACTGCACAAGAGAGTCGATCGACGGCAACGCTCTTTCGTTACGCAGGTCCGACCTTACGGTGTAGACAGATGTTCCTACTTGCTTGTAGTCGTCGGATTAGAAACGAGGCCACGCATTGCGGCGTGAGGTGGAAGACCGATTTCTCAGCCCAGCTTATGGCGTACTGTACGTGAGCGACGCATTCTCACCTGTAAGTCCCTACAGCTGCGCGATGGATCGAGTGGAAGTTGTTTGGAACTGAGGTGAATGATGTCGAGAAGACACCGCAGCTACTCACAACTCATATCTGACCCTTGATATCTACGCTCCGGAACGCTGCAGCCCGCGCGTTCTCAAACATCAGACTCGCCTTGCCGGTCAGGACACGCACCTCGCCACCCTCTCCTCCCTTCTGCTCGATGAGATGCTCCGCCTTGTGCTGGCACAGGAAGTCCACGCATTGCCGTAAACCTGCCTCCGGGTCGTCCTCGCTGCCTTCTTCGCCGTGGAATGCGAGCTCTTGGGTGAGGAATGCGAGGCCGACGTCGGGTTTGTACCTAGCACAGTTAGCAAGCATATCTTCTGAGGAGGAGAGATCGAGCCTACGCCTTGCAGATCGCAGCCATGGCAGCAAGTCGCTCTCGCTGCACGAACATGTCGAGGAGGTAGGGACCCATGAACGGAGCATCGTCGTATAGCCTAAAGAATTTGTGGTAGTTGCCAGAAGCCAGCGCCGATCGCACCTGCAATGCATGCTGCACCGCTGGCTTCTGCTTGTCTGCTGTGGTTAGGTCGGCCAACACATCGTTGACGCCGGTGCGGTTGGAGGTGTAGATGAAATACAAGATGCGGTACGCCACAAACTCCTCCGGATTGCCGCCCATATTCGACTTGTACAGTGCACGCAGCTGTGTCTGGCACTGATTGTACTCACCGAGGTCCCCCATCTCCAGCGCGATGCGGGCGTGGAGCTCGTACACCTTGACCGTGAAGGAGCTCTTGATGTGTTGTACCGTGAGGTCCTGACGGAGAGACTTCAACTGGTCGCAGGCGTAGGAGTAGTTGTGCTCCTTCTTCCACTTTTTCCGGACAAGGTCGAGGGCTTTCTCAAGGATTGGCAGTGGGCGGACAGTGTGCGGCGCTGGTGGGGCAGTGAGACGGAAGTAGTTCTTCTCCAGAGTCTGGCACGTGCCTACAACCGGGCCAGTGGGGAGAGAGGAGTCATCACGTGGGTTTACGTATATAGATGGTTCCGGTGTTCCGCGACCGAAACGCTGCCGACGCTTCTCCAGGACGTCTGGATCGACGTCCATGGAGTGGGCTTGCATGGTATTGTTCTTCTTCTGTTGCTTTCTCTCCTGGGTCTTGCTCAATCCGGTGATGCGGTCGCCGAGGCCATTCATCCCGGTCTTCTTCTTCCACGGCGGCGTGCCGTCTTGCTGCTCCGACCCGTTCAGGTCGGCTTCTGGTGACTTCCTTTTCCTGGCGTGAGACGGGAGAGATGATAATCCGTCCGACGAGAGCAGTCCGTAGGTGTTCATGTTAGTCATTGGGCCGTTCTGCGCACGATTACGCATGGCTTCGTCCATCTCTCGCTTGATGAAGTCTTGTGGCAGATCATAGGTGTACCAATCTATGGTGTTCATCGTACCAGCTTCGGCTGCCTCGCTGATGATGGACTTCAGCCTGGCCTGCATGATCTTCGGGTCTACGCTGTCGATCTGGTTTCCCGACTCAAAGGCACGCTGTACGTATGCTCGCACGCCAGCACCGAACGGCTCCTTCGGCTTCTCGGGTGATGACGAAGCCTGCGGTGCTGGCGGACGTGAAAGCGTGTGCCGGACTGGCACCGCAGTGTATGAAGGTGCTGAGTTCATGCTGGCGGTGTGATGTGATGAAAGAACTGATACTGGGCGATGCTCGCTGACCGCGGCGCCGTGGGCGACAGAGGAGAGGATGCACCGGTGCGAGCGAGCGATGGCTATACGTGGTAGACCTGGGTGTGCCTGATCTGTGGTGGTGGTCGTGGCGGTGAACAAGAGGTACATGGTTGCAATTGCGCGCTTCGAAGTCAAAGGTTTAGCCGCGCCAAGCCATCACGTGACCGACCTAGACTCGCTTTGTCGTCGACATCTCGGTATCGGTCTTTCCAATTGACAACCTTTCGACAACCTTTCTACCTGAAAACTCGGAACGTAATACCGGCTTCTAGACTCTCCCGGAGCCCACATACTGCTCCTCGATGTTTGAATGTTCCTTCGCCACCTGGACCTCACAGCAGCCCTCAGGCCACTCCTGTACGACGAGGAATCGCTTCTCTTCGTAAGTCAAATCGATAGGTGGAATGGTTGTCCGAGACACGGTCAAGGCTCAAGGGCTGCGCAGCTCTCTGAGACCTTCATGTCTTTGATTTAGCTGACGAGAGATTTGCTGACCCTTCTTCTCACCGCTTTTAGGTCCAGGACAATGTGGGCTTGTATGAGGGCAAGTTCAAGATCGAGGGCTACCAGAATGGTCTGTCGTAAACTCTCCTCGACTATGAACCCGCCGCTAACAATTTTTCAGGTCATGCCTACTTGACATCCCACCGAGTCTGCTACGTTGATAAGGACGAACCACGACAACGCTCAGTCGCCGTAGATCTCAAGGAGATTGAACGAACAGAATTCTATGCCGGCTTCTTCAAGTCTTCACCAAAGATCACGCTCTTCCCAAAGGCAACAAAACGAACGTCCCAGGCGATCAGGAGCCCTGTCCCGAAGTATGCTTCACCCAGCGATGGACTAGTCAGTAGCGCCACCACGCCGCCTAGGTCGACAGCTCAGACCCCAGCACCAGCCCGAGATCTGAACGCTACCTGGGTGTGTCCTATCTGTGGCCTCTCGAATCCCGTGCCCAATAGCTTTGACCCGGCGACCGCGAATCAGCATACTGCTCTCCCTCCTTGTCAGGCATGCGGCATCAAGCCACCGCTTGCGCTCATGATCAAAGCCTCCATCGCTTCCATGTCGAGTAGAGCGTCAGGGACCGCTCAGTCAACCACTTCGACTTCCTTTGCTTGTGACAGCCTTGCTCGTAACGGCTTCCACACAAGCGCTCCAGCTTCTGGTGCCGGGGCGGCTGGAGTCTGCCCACGATGCACATTCCATAACCACGCCTCACTCAATACCTGCGAAATGTGCGGCGCACCTCTGCATGCAGCTCGAGAAGCTACAGTACCTGCTACAATCACCGAGCCGCAGCGACCGGAATCTCCTGGACCATCCATGGCAGGCTCAATCGTCGAAGATGACACGATTGAGACCATCAAGTTCTCCTTCCGCGGTGGCGGTGAGAAGGTCTTCCAAGACAGACTGAAGGGTGCTCTGGTCCAGCGCAAGTGGCTACTGCAGAGCGCACCGCCAGTGCCGAGACCGGCGCAGCCAACCACTCCAGGATTTGGAGGCTCGGGCCAAACATTCGATACACTCAGCAGCAGCACACCACAGCCGCGAGTCGTGGGAATCGCGGGGCTCGAGCGCAGAGGCGAAGAACTCCGCCAAAGCAACCAAGCAGTCATTGGCACCGCCTTCGAAGACCTGGAAGCACTGATGACCTCAGCCAAGGAGGTCATAGCAATGGCTGAGGAGTTCTCCAAATCACAGAACAGCGCCAACGGTGACTCTGTAGAAGCAAGAAATGTGCTCTCTGACTCGGCGTCAGTACTTGGACTTGTCACTACGAAAGACATGTTGGGCACTGGATCCTCTTCAGAAACGCTGTACATCACCGAGCTTGCGCGCAACCTTGCTGAGTTCCTTACCGATGACAGGAGAGGCATCTTGCGCAAGGAAGGTGGCATCATGTCTCTCGTTGACCTATGGGCGGTTTTCAACCGGACTCGCAATGGCATTGAGCTGATCTCGCCGTTGGACTTTGAGAAGGCTGCCATGACTTGGGAGACGCTGCACCTGCCAATCCGTTTGAGGCGATTCAAGAGCGGTCTGCTGGTTGTGCAAGAGAAGAGCCGCACTGACGAGAAGACCATTGCTAGTTTGCTGAGCTGGCTGCGACGACCGCAACAAGCATCTGGAGCGCCGGAAGATGGCTTGCGGGGCTCGCTTGGTATTGGTGTCACCGCGCAAGAGACGGCAGAGCGCTTCGGCTGGAGCGTCGGTGTTGCCACGGAAGAGTTGGAGATGGCTGAAGACACTGGAGCGCTCTGCAGAGATCAGTGTCTCGACGGCATCAGATTCTGGGAGAATCACTTCATGAGCACTTTCGCACAATCGTCAGAACAAGCTGACGCAGACATCTCGCACGGGGTGCAAGCTATGGGTATCTAGACAAAATATCAAACCAAACAAACGCCAAAAAATCCATCCATCGCACCCCAAACACCTAAACACCTCAAACAGTGATCCATCACCAGTCAATCACCCACTCACTCGCCCCACTCTCCCAAAACTCATCACAAGCCGCCTTCAAGCCAAAATTACTCCTCAAGTCCTCCACCCGCAACGGATCCCTCGTCAACGGATCCGTCGGACTGCGCTTCAAATGCTCATAAATCGTCGCCCGCTCGTACGAATGCCCGTTCTTCGTCATCACCGGATCGTGCATTGGCTCGAACGTGATCATATCGATTAGATGATCCGGGATCTCACGAGGTTTGTGGTTAGTCGGGTCCGCTATCGCGAACAGAGTTTTGAGCTCTGCGATCTTCGTATCGAAAGTCGACAAGATCTCCTGGTTCCTTTCTGACGCTTCGACAGGGCCGAGTTCTTGGTTGGAAAGCTGCGCAGAGATGGCGTCGAGGTCGCGCTGTTTGTTGGATTCGAGAGTCTCTTCCAGTTCCGCGCGGAGGTGGCCTTGCCGACGCAAGCGGTCGCGGTCGCGGGTGGCGAATTTGGCCTTTTTGCATTTGAGCACGAAGGAGGAGAAGGTCTCCAGGTCCTTTGGGGAGATCTTTGCCGCTGGGGATAAGGGGTGGCGGACTTGGTCGTAGGCGGTTAGGGCGGAGGAGAGGGCTTCGTGGGGGTGGTGGAGGGCTAGTTGGGCTTGGGCTGGAGGGATAAGGGTTTTAGCGGAGTGGTAAGGAGGGTTATGTGGTGCCAATCAGGGGTGATATGGCGGGCACAGCCTTACCCAGGAAGTAGAAGGCCTTATTGTTTTGCGTTTTTGGACCAGCGACTTCGATGCTCTTCAGGCAGTCGTTGACAGCGTCATCCCACCGTTGGAGCTTGAGCCGTACGTTCGCCCGGTTCGTGAAGATGAGTGGGTTTCTTGAATATTTCTGAACGGCTTGAGTGTAGAGCTCCTCGGCTTCGATGTACTGGCCGTTGCGGAATGCAGCGTTTCCCTTCTCCTTGAGTTCATCGGCTAGATAACTCATTGGTGCACTGTTTCCTTGATGGCAGAGTATGAGTGTCGAAGCTTCGCGGACAATGAGACTTATTAGCAGGCGGCGTTGTTGGCCTCAAGGAATGTTGTCGAGCCGGCAAGAACGAGGCTGTTTGCCGATGGCGGTGCATGCATTCTGGACCACCTGCAGCCAGCCAACGAAGCAAAGCTTGTCAGCGAGGCTCTCTCATTCTAGAAGCATCCACCCAGCAGCGTCTGACAGTTGTTCACCCGTCAATCCCATCGAAAATCATAGACGCCGCCACGGGTGGTCGACGAGGGTTGACGAGCTGCGGTGAAGATGGTGACCGGTTCAGCTGTCAGCGACACAGTGGGAAACAACAACATCAAGTGTCCGCGGCAACGAGTCCGAATGATTTCAGCATTGAGCTGACATACAGCCAGCTGTAATAGGGAACCAATCTGATCGCACGGGGCTATGGGTTTAAGATGCGAATGCGTTTGCGACATTGGCATTCTCTTCCACCTCTTCCGGAATTATCCAATTCTATCTCCGTGTTCTGCATCACTGGCCCACACCAATTGGGCGAAAGGGAGAAGACGCACTGTAGTTAAATGGATTGGATGGCTTTGAATCGGGGGATATATGTTCCGCAATGGAGTTTCGGTATGAGCTGAGAGACGATATAAGTTGTCTGTTCCTCCTATGACACACAACCATTTCAACTTGCAACAATACACCCTCAACAGTATCACACTCCGAGCAAAATGGCTTCCAACAGTCTCATCACTCTCATCACAGGAGGCACGCTTCTACTTCCAACCCCAAAAAGTCTTGCCTCCCACTGACAACCCCCAGGCAACTCCGGCATAGGCAAATCTCTCGCCGGCCTTCTCGTCGCCGACGCCAACCGCCACGTCATTATCACCAGCCGTTCCATCGACAAAGGCAATGCCGCAGTCGAGGAGATTAAAGGCCTCAAGCAACCAGGCAAGATCGAGATGGTGCAACTTGACCTCACCGTGCCCTCCTCCATCACCGCTCTCGCCAAGGACATCGAAACCAGATACGGCCGCCTCGACGCCCTCGTCAACAACGCCGCCATCGCCGACTTCCCTCCCAACACTCCATTACCAGAACGCATGGAAACATCCTTCAAGGCCAACGTCACCGGCCCGCTCCTCATGCTCGAAGCCTTCTGGCCCCTCCTCATGAAATCCACCACGACCCCGCGCATCATCAACCACAGTTCCGGCGCCGGCTCCATGCAAATCGTGAAGAACATGCCCGACTGGGCCTTTGGCGAAGTGCCGATCCCGTATTTCTCCAGCAAAGCCGCGCTGAACATGGTGAGTTGCAGCTGGATGCTTGGGCACAGAGGGGAGGATTACAAGATGTTTACGTATTGTCCTGGGTTCACGGAGTCGAATCTCGGACCGCATAATAAGTTGGCGAATGGGGCGAAGCCGGTTGTGGAGGGCGCGAGGCCGATGGTGGCGATTTTGGATGGGGAGAAGGATGCGGAGCATGGGGGGTTCTTGAACCACGAGGGGGGACAGCATCCGTGGTGAGCGGTGTCCGGATGGTGGAAGGGGAGTGTGCCTGGGGTAGCTGCGAGAAGTATGCTATGCGCTGGAAGAATGATTCCTTTCCGCTCTAGCATTCGAGATCCAGGATGTAGTGTCGGCGATCATACTGCAGAAGATGTATCCCAAGGTTGAATCTCGAGAACAGTAGGGCGGAGACTGCTGGCCACCGGATGATGTACTCATTGTCGAACTGCAGGGATCAGATGAACCTTCCGGGCCTCTAGAAGACTGGCTCAGAACCAGTTGCTTGACTTCTTGCGTTAAGGCCATCGTCAATGCTATGATGAGTATCACTAGAACTTCATGGATCGCGCGGCAGTGTGACTTGCAGTCCTGACATCTCCTAGTCAACAAATCATTATGCAGCCTTTGTTGCTGCCTTAAGAAGCTCCAGTGTACCTTAAGAAATGAAGGTTGTCATCGTTGCGGCACAGCAGACAGTCTCGCATGCAGAGTGACGTCTTGGCAAGCTCCAAACAGGGCCACAGCCTCTCCAACCCGGGGCAGCAAGACGGCAGGCACCTGCAGAGCTGCGCGTGATCTGTCCGATATTACCGCCGTAGAGAAGATAACAGACCCGGAGTCCTCGTCCTCTGAGATGGACGCAAAACAACAGAATAAACGAAGGACAAATTCCATTGACATGACGCCAATTCTCCCAGGTCTGAAGGCCACACCGGCCAAAGTGCAGCAATACATCTTCCAAATCTTGCAACATGAACATCTCCCGGGCCTGAAGGCCACACCGGCCGAAGTGCAGGAATATATCTTCCAAATCCTGCAACAGGAGAACTTTGCACAAGGCAAAGCAGAGCAGATCGCCGGCCGCTGGACCGTGGGAACTGGCAGAGAGTTGCGCTCCTATCCCCCGGCCATGCTGCGCAAGATCTTGTTCTTCGACATGGATGAGCAGGAGATATGGAGGCTGTACATGGCACTCAAGACTCCTTACCACCGTGCAGCACGTCGGAATACCATTGTGATGGCGCTGAAAAGTACGTCGAGCAGCTGTCTTGTCCGCGCGCGCTTCTCAAAAGCAGGCTAACTGACCTTACTCGCCAGTCGGCGTCGCGTTAATCGCGCCCACTGTCCTCTGTTTCGTACAAGCGTGTCGTTCGGACATGCTGGATGGGCCGTTTTGGTTGATTGCGACGGTTATTTGCATGTTCGCGTTGGTGTGTGACTTGACAGTCTTGCTTATCACCTACGTGATGGAAGATCCGGAGAGCGACACGGAGAAAGAGTTGCAGAAGTGGATGCAGACAGGGTCTGATGGCAATGTGGACGATGGGTCCGGGCGTCAGAAGCAATAGTCGTGCTGAAGCTTGGTGGCGAGCAGACGGCCGGTCGGGATGGTAGAATCGTTGGCAATCTCCTCTGGCAACAAACTCGTTTCCTTGAAGCAGTAATCGCTGAGTGCATGCAGCATATGTACATTCTATACCACCTCTTCAGCTCGGTCCCTAGATAGCCATGTTGGTTAGACGTGGCAGCCTTTGTGTGATGGCTCTTGGGGATGCGACCTCAGCTAGGTGAAAGTTTGCATTCTCCGGTATGAGGGCTATCCATGCATATAGGTAGGGATGCTCAGCTGGACCTGATGCGGTCTGCTTGACTACACATGCTGTCGTTGACCGTCATTACCTGCTCGGTTCGACGGGGTGAAACCCTTGGAGCACATACCATCCCCAGACGCCACAGTCGGCGGAAGGCGCATTCTGAGGCCGGTTGTCGCCGCACGGGAGGATCGAATATCGGTAGCCGGACCTGGAAACTAGACTTCCGCTTACGAAGGGACAAGCTGTAGGTGGTGTTTAGAGTTCCGTAAGGAGACCCCCCTGGGGCGAGGATAGAACTCCAGGAAGCGGTGAAACCTTATCATCTGGCGTGCTCAAGGACGGGCTCCATAGTCTGCTCATTCTCGAGCATAAGCTCAGTCGTCTGTTCGTTCTTAAGCAATCTGGCGAAACCATGGCCCGAATGCCCCGGTCGTCAAAGCAAGGTGAGGTAACGTGCTTGGGGCCTCATGCGGGTTGAGCTGCTAAGATCCAGTGGCGGAGTCTCCCCGAAAGCGACTACTGCTTAGTGACAAAGCCACGGCAGTAGGAGTCCAATGGACGAGGTGAGCGGCATCGCGGCAAGTGGATGTCTTCGATCAAGGCACACGAGCAAGTCCCGGACCAGGTCTTCCGGCAGCCATGTCGTAGTTCATCCAACCAGGAGGACGACATGTTGTGAAGGTGTATGCATGAGCAACGCTATCTTGAGTCGACATGCTGCTCCCTTGCATTCGGCATGCTGTCGGTATGCAGAACAAGGATCGAAGAAACGATCGTTAGCATACAATAAGATTCTATTTGATGTTATAAGCATGGTTCTTGATTGATCTTGATCATGTCTTTCATCGGCGGCGCTCCTCGCTTCCACGCTGTCGGGCTCGTCGATTTGGGTGACTTCCATCTCGTCCCGAAACTTAGATCTTTCCTTTGACTTCACTTCATCCTGCGTGCAGCCCAAGTACCGTACCATATTCTCTTTTCGTAGGACTGACTACATGCGACGCATCTAGACCAATTGCTCACCGAGGCTATGCAGTGCCTCTTACTGTACCATGCTCCGAGCGAGCCTCGACGATGTGCAGCTGGACTTGACGTGTGCTTTCGCAGCGGAGCATCCACTGCAAGGTTGCATCATCCAGTGGCTGTACCATGGCGACGCTTCTAATCTATCGAGGGCGAGACCATTCTAAGCAGCTATCGCAGGACCGACGCAAACAACAGCCGGAACACTGAATGCCGTTGGCAGCGCACAACAAAATGCGGAAGTGGTCAGCCCTTGGTGCGGTGGACCTCCGTCGACGGCATCAACCTGCCCTCCGCCGCCGCCCGTAAGCGTAGTGTCTGCAAGACCGTCAGCAACTGGCCAGTCGGACCGGAGAGGAGAAAGCGTCTTACACTTTGAGGTACAACTTCAGGTCTGGTGTTCGAAGCTCTCGTATCGCTCCTGCCATGAGCTGGAGATAGGTATTCTCCGCCATGCCGCCGACGTGGAGGAAAGGGTACAAAGAGAGGGACTTCAGCCTAGTCGCAACCATCAGCACATGGGACGATATTGTTCGATGAAGTGGCGCAAGCTGAACGTACATCTTCTCGACTGCGTCGGTCTCTATCGATGTTCGACCTGGTCGACGCATCAGCAGCTGTTCCAAGTTGGCATCCTGTCCAGGCCAGCATACCGGTAGCCCAGTCGCCAATAGGGAGATCAATCGGTTGGCCCCGTACATCGGCGAGACCTTCATGCTCAAGCAACCTTCGAAGCTCTTGGCCTATCCGGGGGTTCTTGCGCATGGTGGTCATGGTACTGACATACCACTCCCACCACCTGCCAGCAGAGTTAATATCCAAATGCTTGTACGACGGCTCGTACACACCTCGTCAAGCATGAGTCCATACGAAGCCGGCCGTTCCATGACTGAACACGAGGTTCGATCTCGATCATTTGCAGCCAACCATTGCCGCGCTTCAGCATCAGACACAAGTCGTGCACGTAACTCGGCCAACGGCTCGCATTTATACCCTCTGCGAGCAGGCGACTGTTGATCAAGTGGAAGCTTTCAGGCCCGAGCCCATGGCGTCTTGGATCTTCGGAGAATCTGGCATTCAAGTTCCATCTCTTTCTTTCCCATTCCTGGACTGCGTCTGGCTGGTCCTCGTCCTCTTCCGGGTCTTCGTCGTCGTCAACAGCCCGGCCGAGGTAGATATCGATTCCTGTGCCCTGGAAACGGAGGGTTAGCTATTAAACCATTGGCAAGATGCACAAGCATTCCATCGACCGAGTCGTCATCTCATCATGCACCGGCAACGGGAGACGCATGTTACTCATGCAGATACTGACATCGCATTCACCCGAGCAATCATCGATCAGGCCATCGATCCACGCACCCTGACCGCATCCACAGTCCAACACTTTCGGTGCTCCATTGCTGTTGCTGTCGTTGGTGGCCGGTGGAAAGGGCGGCAGTACGACTTGTCCTTGGAACAAGTCGCGGAGTGTACGATGAAGCTCTTCGATTCTCTCATGTTCCTTCTGTCGAAGCACCCTCTGTTAGTTCCAAACTCTTTCCTAGAGGACGTCGAGCAACTCAGGAGACCTGTCCCAACGGCAACGTACCCAGTCTACCGGAACACCGTAGACATGATGCTGCAGACCGAACCGGGAGTATATGCGACCAGACCTTCGGAGTAACTGGTCGTCGGTGGGCTGTGGAACTCTGTTGGCCATCTATGACCACGATCAGGTAGCACCAAGTATGTTGACTGCCGTCTTGGTGAAACGAAAGGAGACTCTTCCCAACGCTGTGGTTATGACTCCACTCTCCACGATGTGATCCTGCCACGAGCCGACTAGCTGGTATCGAACGTTATGCACAACGGAGGCTAAAACTCATGGCAACGGGAGAGGCTGACTTGGAAGATATAGCATGACGCAACAAGAGTCTTTCCGATAGTCCAGCTGCGACGTGCGGTGCAACAGAGCGATCCTATCCTGAGCCGTAACAGCGGCATCAAAACCGGCCAGCTGACCGCGCATCCACGTTTCCATTGGGTTCGAGCACAAAAGGATTCCTGCGCCTAATCGACAAGCGTGCCGCAGCCGCCTCTGAGATGTGACGGCCGGAGCAATCCTCGCCACGGGATCGGCTAGTTACAAGAGAACGTTCGATCGGTACCGTACGGCGAAGTGGAACACGTCTACTTTTTCACAACGACCGGCATTGTCTGTTCGGCTCCTGGTTCGCTAACATACAGCCGATCCACGCTGCTGGGTCGATACAGGCTACATAATGACTACAATATTCTGCCCACGGCAGGAATTGACTAAGATGGTTGTTTGAGGAGACTGACACAAGCTCTTCGACCTTCCATTGTCATCCATCCGATGGCGAAATCGACACTACTTCCTACCCTCCCGACCAAAAGGTGACGCTAGAATACCACCAACGTCGACCGACCGTTGCACCCTTGTCCACGCCACAGCTCCTCGGGACGGTGCTGACGGCGGCCCTAGGGTAGGGGATCTGTTCGCATTGCCTTCGGACACCTCCAAAGGACAGGTCACTGCCAACGGCGGTCGATACATGTCGTCTTTAGGATTTACCCGGTCGCTAGGATGTCAGCACCCTCTCTCCTTCGAGATGGAAGAAGTGTTGGGCAAGCTCTCGTTGCTACAAGGTGCACCACCCTTCCGTCGGCGTCCGAGCATTCTGTTCCAACAGCGTGGCACCAGGCTGTCGCTAATGCATGCATGTTGTCATCTTGCATTCGACTCGGGCAGTGTTCGGCGGAGACAGCGCGGTGTTGATTGACCGTCGACCCTACGACTTCTCGTTATCCGACCATATTGTCCCTCACAAGGTACAACCTACAGTAGTAAGTAAAACACTGCTTCCCTCATTGCTCGTAACATCCACAAACTCCGTCTCCTATCCTCGATCTCTGTGTCGGCAAACCTACCGCACCGCGATGATGCTGGCCTGCACCTCATGCATACTCTAGCTGCTTGCGCACATTTCCACGCCACGCTATCGTCTTTCTGCCGATGCGGAAGCGTGCGCTGTTCAACCACGACCCCTGTCCCAGCGGTCTGGGAATTTCTGTTACACAACATATGCCACGCGAGGAACATACCTAGAGGCCGCGCCGCCGCGAGGGACTTGTATCTCCTTATTCTCTTCCAACAACAAATTTGGGGATGGCGGTGGCATTGCCAGCATAAGGATCGGTATCGACGACTGTGAAGCTGAGGATCTTTCTCAACTCACTGGCAGAGACGTAGTGGCCTGACCAATATCTTCCCGAATACACCCGCGGTAACGTACAGCGTGGCGTCTCGCTCGCTCGGAAGATGCCGGGATACACACCCTACAGTGCTGTTCCGACGACACGTCAACATTACCACTCACCGACCACCAAATTGCGTGTGCTGCACCGAGTGATCGGGACTCGCCGCAAGTCCGAGAGCCGACGAGACTGGTAGACTACTCTGACCGAAGTAAAACCCTTGATACGGTCAGCGCTTGGAAATTGAGAGAATGTCATGTCAAGCAGCTGTGTAGACCAGAGCAACCTCAGGCTCTCGACAGCTCTCCCAAAAGGGTCAAATGAACGAAGCCCTGAAGCTGAGCTCTTTGTTGCAGTCCAGCGACTCTGATGTGGAAGAGGTGAGCTTCTCTGGACCGGTCTCATTGAGTATCATATTTTCTTGCCTGGATGCCATCAACTGGTAGTCCCGGGCTTAACTTGCTTACCTTCCTCATGGCAGGCAGGGCACTAAGTTAATGGTTCTACTATATTTGCGAAGACCTTGGGGCGACGATGACACGACGATCTTCGCAATTGCTAGAGGTTCGAAAGGCTATCAAGGTGTCGAACTGCTAACGAGTACCACAGGTATGTTAGTCATACGATGACGACCAAGCACACAAGCAACTCTCCACGCATCAATCGAAGTCCTCAGAATGGCACGTGCCTTCAGCACCGCCTCTGCCTTTCCACATCCCATCACCAATAGATGCTACAAGACGTCGACGTCGCACAGACCGTCTCCGTCTTCGTCCTCTTCTCATTAAACACCGTCGTCACCGGCGCCGCGCAGCGAATCGCATAACTCGGGCTCGGCTCAATCGTCGTGGTCGTCAGTTCACAGCATGAACAGTCACTGCTCGTCGTAGTCGTGTGCGCCGCTTTGGTATACACACAGCGCGGCTTATGGTGCTCGGTGATGGTTTTCGTGCAGGCTACGAGACCTGGTCCGATGCCCATGGAGCCGGTGACGGAGGGGGCGTCGACGGTGGTGGGAGTTGTTGGGGTTGGGGTTGCTGGTGCGCCGGAAGGAGAGCAGGAGGTCACGGTGGTGAGGCCGGGTTCAATTTCTCGGGGCGTTGGGCAGATCATCATGCACATGATCCCCGTCGTGACGGAGGTGATGGAGCAGCCTGCGGAGCATCAGTATTGTTTGCTATAGGTTGGAGGGCGAGGAATGTACCTTTGCAATCAACGAGGGCTGTTGATGTCGTCTCCTTGTCTGGTGGACAGCAGCCACCAGGCAGGCCAATGGTGGTAGCACATTGCGGTGCTTGAGGAGCGGCCGCGGCCAGCACCACAGCGCTCAAGAAAGTAAGTCCGTAACGCATGTTGGTGGTATGTGTAGTTGTGCTCGCCGTATGTGAGGTCGAAGGAGTTGCAGATATCCTTCAAAGCAAACAATCGATAGCTTTATGATCCCACAGATCCAACGTCAGACGTCGCTCGTTATGAAGGCTAAAACAACATTGGGTACTGGTGCCCATGGTAAGACTATATTTGCACCGGTCACACAAGCATCGTATTCCTCCCTCCTTGGTCGCCTCGCCGCGCCTTCTCTCCGCCAATCGCCGCCGCATCGTGAAACAGCAAGGAAGCTGTTCAAGCACTTGGCACCTTCCTACCTTTCCCCTTTGACGACACACAGTCAGCATCACCACATCCGCAAGACCATTGCCATGGCTACACAGGAATGTACGGTAGTGGCATGTGCTCGCGCTGGAGGGTGGCATGGCGAAGGCCTGGCGAACGTCTTCGCACCAGCGCGACGAAGTCTACGATATGCTTTTGGTCCGACGTCTGCCCAGCAAAGAACATCCGACAATTTCGTCACGCCGATCAAACACTGGCTCCGGGTAACGAAGATCATGCGACTCATTTTCGGTACGTACAGAGTTACCGGACCGACTTCACCCCCGATATTGCTGGATCCTTCGAAGGCCCGGACCGGTATATTCTACGGTTCACACCTTCTGGAGGAACACGAGCATGTGTCGCACACACGGCGGGGCCATACGACCCAAGCATGCTTGTGTCACAGCTCTGCATGAGTTGCCACGACCGCAGGGAACCTTTCGAAGTCCACCGCCAGCATGAACGGCCGAGACGGCGCAAATTGGCAGCAGTTTAGAGGATGCGAGCGCAACATCCACCATCCTTCTCGCATTCCGGACCAATACTCCACACTTTGAATGGCTGGTGGTGGAAGCTGACCGCGACCCTGGATGCACTCAATACATCTCTTTCCTGGACCGACTCTTCCAATTCACCATTTTGGAGCTGGCGTGCGGAATAATACCCTCTGCACCTTGCGCATTCGCGTGGAGGTTCTCGTGGTATCAATGCTAGACGGTGAGATGCTGCGACACTGCTGCAGCTCGATCAGTACGGCTCGAGTCTGCGCCGCGGCTACACCGGCAGCGGTTTTGCGGACTGGTGTCCCGATGGAAGGCCGAACTGCTCCTCCCTGGACCTTCGTCGACCCTTGCACTGGTATCGGTTGAATACACCTCGCTTTGGAAGAAGAGAGTTCTACTCGCGACGGTCCGGTACCCAAAGCTATGTCGAAGGCCGTCGAGATTGCCCCTCGGGTTCTTCGGGCCGGCGCATGCTCGTGTCGTTCTCGCGACTTCGAGGAGAGGTCGACGCTCGCTTGAATACAGCCTGGTACCTTGCGCTATGTGAAGTTGCTCGAGGCGGAGGAGTGTTAAAGTGTATGGCTCCCTGTCCCAGCTCCCGCTGCCGGAGAGTTTAGGATGTTGGTGGCCAAATGTATCACACAAAGGTATGTGCTGGCGAGCAACGAAGGTCAGATGTGTTTGGACAGTTTTTCAAAGTTCACTTCTGAGCTATTCGTGCTCACTATCGAGGGCTCACATCGGGCGTGTATCATTGACATTGCTTACTTTGATCATATGCTTCGCACGCCATCACAACCCTCTCACTTGAACATGCACGTGTTCATTTCAAGTTCATCGCCACGATTCAGTTCACTTTCAGTTCTCAAACTTTTTCAAAATGCTTCATCACAACGAACGCACGCTCTCACTTCTGAGACCATCATTCTTGATCTTGCTTTTCTACTCATTCATCTAACCCCTGACATCTCTTCCGCTTATCAACCTTCTACCTCCTTTCCAACTCTTCGAAACACTTCCACAACTCCTACAAGTCTCACCATTAGCAGTTGCCAACCCGTACCCGGTCTGCTCATCCGACGAGGAGAAACCCACCAACAGTCTACTACTCACATTTGCACCACTTCAATCACCAATAGTCCTACAGCTGGGTGGCTTTGCTTCCGAGTCAACTCGAGTCTCGTCACAATTCTATCCTATTCACTGGGCTATTGACTCTTTCCTTGTCAGTTCTTTTGCCTTTCCGGACCACATTTTACTCGAATCAGCCACAGCAATTCTTTATCACCAGCGGATCACGAGCCTCTCTTCATTCACTTATCCAGCTCTTATTAGCTGGACCTTTCTGGAAAGGCCCGTGCTCACAATCACAAGCACTCAGAACGCAGCCATATAAGCATCATGGCCTACCCTCACCACTCCCTCTCCCACAGCCAGTGGGCATCCAACGACCCTTCCGACTTCCCACACCGTCCACGCTCTCACCATCGCAACCACAACCAGGCTCCGCCGCACGCGCATCACAACTACCACCTTAACCCATCCACACCAAGCTTCCAACCGCACAACATGGCTATGCAACCATACCGCAACGGTCCGAACGTCCCCACAGCCATTCCGACCCCACCCTACAGTGGCGAGAAGGAGAACATCTCCACCGACGAGCTGTGCCAGGTGAAGAACTTCGTCATACACAATCACTTCGACCACACCAAAGACATCACCACCCTCGAGCGCCAGACCAAGGACAACTGCGAGACCATCGAGGCTGTGAAGACGATTGCTGCCAACGACATCCGCGCCCTCCAGGACGAAATCGACCAACTTCGCAAGGAGGTGAAGGGCGGACAGCAGCAAGCTGGCGCCTTGTCCCGCACCAGCTGGGCGGAGGAGAATGGCCAGCAGCTCAAGGATGCTACCAAGGACTTCAGCAAGGAAGGCATTGCCGAGGCTTACCTCAATGAGGCCAACGACTTCGAGAATGCGGCGTCGAAGTTGCGTGAGCAAGCCAAGCAGTTCGGTGCAGTCGTTGCTGTGGACTCGCCGATGGGCACGAGGGGTGTGAAGATGCTTGCGGTAGGCAACAGCATCAGCGCCGGAGAAGGAGTGGGCAAGGCGGACTTCGCATGCTGTGGCAAGTGCTTCGAGGCTGTCGAGAACATGCTCGAGCACGTCAAGGACGCCCACGCCTTCCTCCCCAACACCAACGAGCATCCTGTCATGGTGCAGCAACTGGACAACAGGAAGACCTTCAGCGATGCCGAGGACACACCGACGCACATGCCCGCTCGCCGCACCAAGGCTACCAAAGACAACACTGCCGAAGAAGTCAGCAAGCTAGTCCACAGCAGCCGTCCGAACGCCGCGACCAAATTCGACGACTGGCACAACGAGCCCAACGCCGCCAAATCCGAGAGCAGCGACGACGGCCGCACCCTCTACAAAGCCTACCAAGCCGTCTCAGTCACCGCCTCCCACCCACCACCCCAATCCTCCTGGCTCCCCCTCGCCGTCCGCAACATGGGCCCCTCCATCCCCGTCCCCGCAACCTCCCTCACCCTCCAACCTTATACCCACGACTTCCTCACGCACAATCTCGGCGGAACCCAGTACTCCCCTGGTTTCCACTTTATCTCCGGCCCCTCGGAACTGCCATCGAAATCCTACTGGCTCCTCGACGCCGCGCACGAACCGTTCCTGCCCTCTCGTCCAGGCGAGCATGGCGCAAAACTGACCGCGTTCTTCAACTCCGGCATCCATGAGTCAGGCGAAGCGCCCGGGGAGGAAAATTTCCTCCACGTGCCGGTGTTTGTGATGCGCGAGGGCGGGGACGGTTACGAGTACTTCGGCAACTACTCCCAAACCCGCTTCAGCGACAAACTCGACCTCGAGCGCGTGATGGAGTCGGTGCCGGAGCACGTGCGGCGTTTCTGGGCCGAGCAGCTCGCGGACCCCGGACGGCCGGCCTGGGTGACAGAGACGCTGATGGAGCATTTCTGGCCTAAGCCTGCGTATCCCGGTCCGATCCCTAGTGACGCGGCTGCACAGAGCGAAGCCACGGACGCGAAGAAGGAATCCGCCCGCGAGAAGAGGTTACGCAGATCCCTCGACGCTTATGCCTTGGAGTTGAAAGGGTGGAAGAAAGAAGCCGAGCTGAAAGTCGCGCTGCTCACGCCCGAGGCGCTGATGAAGGCTTTCGGGAAGGCCGACGCGGACGAAGAGCCCGGGTTAAGGTTGTGGTGGGAGTATCTGGAGTGTGTGGAGTGGGATGAGGGGTTTGTCGGTTTCCTAGAGGGGTTGAGGCGGAATCCGGGATTGCAGGGGACGTTGGCGGGGAGGAAGAGTAGTCCGGGATCAGGGGCGGGTGTGCAGAAGGCCCGGCCGGCGGTGGGTGGGAAGGTCGTGAAGCCGGGTGTCAATGGGGTAGAGACCGTCAAGCCTGCTGCTGCGCCCTCCTCTGCGCCAGTGAAGGACGCAGCCAACACTTTCAAGCCCACCGACCGCAAAACCCCATCCCAAGTCCGCGCCATGGCCGCTTCCGCCTCCGCGACCCCCAAGCCCGCTACCTCCAAGACGCACACGTCCGGCCACAAGCCCTGGGAGCAGAAGCCGCCGGTCGTCGTCACACCCTCGCACGCTACCAAACCCGCCCACGCCACCAAGACCCCGACGCCCACTTTGCTGGATGCATGGAGCGAAGCGCGGCCACCCTCGCCGGGACCAGCGCCAGCCCCAGCAGCGAACGGCACGGGAGACCTGGATCTGGCGAAGCGCATGCAGCATTCCTTCACCAAAGCGAAGCCAGGGCGTGGCAAGACCGGTTTCGGGTTCAGGGGCGGGGAGGGCGAGAGGTATGTGGCGCCGCATATGCGTGTGCGCAGCGGAGACTTCAAGGGCGATGGTGGTCAGGAGGGCGGAGCCGAGGACGGTGATGGAGGTGTGAAGGGTAAGGGCGAGGAGAAGGAAGAGAAAGGAGGATGGGGCATGAGCGATGAGGAGATGGCGAGGCAGATGAGGACGGGGGAGTTCTTTAAGGGGGTGTGGTAGGTTGTGAGGTGGTTGAAGTGAGAGGATGAGGTGGGGGGATGTTGAGCAGGGATGCGACTTCTGGAAAACGGAGACGGAGACGATTGGTGAGTGAGGAGACAAGGATGAGGGAGAGGAGAAATCGCGTGGCATGGAGTTCAGCGAAGACATGAAAAGCGGCTCGGGATGAGCAAGATGGCATGGAAAGATTGACTTACTTGAGATTCATGGGACCGGGCTGGACAGTGACCAAGCTGAGCTCTGTTTCAGAGATGGTCCTGCGAATAAGTCTCAATAGTCAAATCTATGCATCTCAAACCCCCAGTCCACCTCTTCGCCGAATAAGCGCATAAAACCCATCGAACCTCAACACATCCACCTGCCCCATATAACGCCCTCATAACCACATCCTCAAACCCAGTACGCCCCGTTCATTTATGCATGCTGTACAAACCCCTCCACTCCGATATCTTTCCTCTCAAATCTGTATCCCCATCCGCCTGGGCCCCAAATACAACAGCCCCCCCAACCCCGTCATCCCCAACCCCACCCACCACAACTTCTCCGCATTAATCGCCTTGACCATGCCCACACCCTCCGGCCGCGCCTCCAGCTTCGACTTCCAGTTGATCGGGACTTCGTTTGCGAAGTCGCCGCCGCGTTTCTCGTGCTTGCTTCCTTCTCCCTCACTGCGCTTCTTGTTCGAGGCGGCGGTGGCGCTGACGATGGGGTTCAGCGTGGTGGTGGGCAGCATTTGCGGCGGCGAGTAGATGAGGTAGAGGGGCATGAGCGGGGAGCCGTCGAATTGGAAGAGGTCGAGGCGGGGGATGTTGTGGAAGGGGTCGGTGTAGACCGAGTATCTCTGCGTAGTAGTATCAGCACCGCGTCCCACTCTCTCTCTCAATACCGCTCCTCCTGCTTCGGGGTGGAGTTGGTGTAGATAGACATACCTCAAACGTCTCCGTCTGGTTATACCGTAAGTAAATACTATTATCCGAATTACACGGCTGGCTCGTCAACTGCCGCCCATCCACCGCCAGCGGCTCCAGCTTCAAACTCCCGTCCGCGTTGAACGTCCAGCTGCCGTGCTGCCACTGCATAATCGCGGAGGGACAGTCCGGGGCGGTGGGGTTGGCGTTGGCGCGGTAGTAGGCTTCCTCGAAGTAGCCGTCGGAGGTGAAGGAGTAGGAAATGCCGGTGTGGTCGGGCTCGAGGAGGTTGTCGTTGAGGGGGTCGTAGAAGCCGGGGCCGGTGAGGACGGAGCGGGATTTACTCGACCACGTCCCTTGTATCCGTTAGCATTGCATTTCACGTCACTCCCCTCAACAGGCGACGTTACTCACCAACGAGATCAGTAGGGTATGAGCCCGTCGCAGGTGCCCCGGAACCGGACGGTGCTGCTGCTGCTGCTGCTGGCGCGGCAGAGGAGGACTGGGCATTGCCAGAGTCGACGAGGGCGAGGAAGGCGGCGAGGGAGTAGTAGAGCAGCATCGCTGCGGTGGGGGTTTCTTGAGCGACAGTGGTGGGTGGTTGGTGGTTGGGTGGTGTGTAGCCGGTGTCGGTGGTGGTGGTGGAGCGAGTGAGGTGGATGTTGTTGTGTAGTCGTGGTTGCGCAACGGGAGAGACGGGATGTTGTGAGATCAGGTGCCCTGCGTGTTCCTGGTGTGGCGTTGCTGCAGGGGTCAAGTTTCTAGCGCGGCGTGGCGGCGTCGTAGGGCTGAGACAAGATCGATACAGCAACAGCAACGAACAGGGTCAACACTTGAAGTTCCTACTACCATCGTCAGGTGTTTAGAGTGATAGACACAGTATGGCGCATTCGGAACAACAGCTGAACCTCGCCCAAAGTATAGGGATGATAATAATGGTATAAAGCTCATAACCTCTGCAAGCAGCCAACAACTCATCGCTCGTCCCATTCTTCATCCCTCATGCGTCGTAGAGCATTAGCATTAGCGGAGCAGAGCAACCATCACCTCATCCCTCATATCCGCGTGCAGAGCCAAATCGCCCTCAACCTCCACCTCCCTCAATACCGCTCTCGCTCAAACCTCAGCCAGACGTCAACCTCCTCCCGCTTGAGTGGTTCAGTGCTTACAGCCCATTCTCCAATATCCGCACCACCTCCTTCCCGCATGCCTCACACTCCAAACCCTTTGGCCGGAACTTGTTGCCCGTCCCTACCATGCTTTCGTCCGCTTCTAAGCACTCTTTCCGCCTTTGAATCAGCGCTTCGACCACAAGCACTAGGTCCTTCGCCCCAGCCATTTCACCATGCTCCGAGCGCAAAGTCTTGAGCAACCGCTTATCGAAGCACATACACCACTCCTCCACCTCCGTCCTGTGCTCGAACCTTACCACCCCGTCCCCTGCCCGCTTCAGCACAAACGCACTCGTCCCCTTCCCACCCCCGGGCAAGCGCGCATTAAACACCACCTCCACCTGCGTCAGCGAACCCGCCATCCCCCACTTCGGCGTCCATCCCTTCAACTCCGACGGCCAGAAGAGTGAGTGCGCTTTCAGATCCAGGTTGTCCGTTTGGCGGATCACGAATCTGTTCCGGCTGTAGAAGGTCGAGAGGACTTCATCCCGCAACTGTCGACAGCCCAAGGCGAGCAAGGGCTCGCGGGGGAAGCGCTTGATCACGATGCTCGACGAGGAGGAGGTGTGGGGCCGGATGATGGGTTTGAAGCATGCGATTAGCGGGTCCCGACGCACTGTTAGGAGGCGGTAGATTTGGTTGCGGATCTCGCCGGGAAGGGTGAGGAGGTGGAGGGGTTGCTCGCGGCGGGGTGGGGTGCCGTAGTATTGGATTGGGCGGGAAGTCGGTCTGTGTTTGCTCTCTGCGCTCGGTTTGGCCGGTGGGGTTTTAGCGACGCGAGGAGAGTTGGCCGTGTCGTGCTGCGAGAGCTTCCGCTTAGGCGATCGCAACTTGCTCCTCGGTCGTAGGGAGCGGGGTTTGTCGAAGACGCCTGGTGCGAAGCGGGCGTTGGAGTCGTAGGGGGGTCCTGGCCATTCTTCTGTCGGCGAAGCGGGCTTGAAATCAAAGGTGAAGTCCTGGGAGGTGCCGAAGTGATATGCTGCTGGTGCTGCTGCTGATGGTTCACGAGATGTGCTGAACGGGTTCGTGGAGAGCAGGAGACCCTCCATTTGCTGGGTGAGTGAGGAAGACTGGCCGTGTTCACTGCTGCTGGTGGACGGTGAGTCGTGGTTGAGGGTGTGGTTCTGCTGCTGACTAGAAGAGCGCATATCGGATTTCCTCCGCCTTCGGATGCGGGCGATGAGGGACTTGATGGGTGAGGGCATGGCTGTGTTACTGTCGAAGCTGTGGTGACATGCTCGTATTGGTGTGATGGTGAATTGGGTCACGGTTTAGGAGGAAGTGTGTACACGGTTGAAGAAGGACAAACGGGTGGCAGAGGACATGCAGGTGCAGTCAGAGAGCAAGGTGGGATGACGAGCGGCTAGCCTAGGCGGTGCCTGCATTATCGCGGGGCTGGGCCTGCTCGCTCTTGCTTACCTATGCACGCACTCAATTCACTACCTCCTATTGATACAGCACGTGAATGCATGTCATACAGAGCAATGAAATCAGGGGTATCACACGCTAGAAACGCTACACAACGCCCTCCTCCACCGCAGGCACAGACTCGTAGCCTCGATACCTCATCCCGCCCCTCGGCACATCATACAGCGCGGTATAATCCACCCGCTCACCCCCCAACAATGCCTGACCATCTTGCTTCCTGCCAAAGATCGGCCCATCCATCCAGAAGTCCTGGCAATTCCTGAACACACCTCTCGAGAAAGGATTCGAAGGTTTCCGCGCGGCGGGCGTCTCGCGGTCTTTAGCGCCCTTGTAGCCTTGGAACGCGATCGTGTAAAAGGCGTCCAGCCCAAGCAGGCGGCTCCATTGCGTGAGGCAGCCTTCTTTCTTCTTGCTTTTGCCGTGCTTGTGGCTTCCGACTGGATCTGGACCTGAGCCTGCTAGGCCGACTTGGGCGCCTTCGGTGGTAGAGCCGGTGGTCATTGCAGTCATCAGCGGGCCGACTTGACCATGGCCTTTCATTGTCTCGAAGGTTGTGAGTGCTCGGCCGACCTGCGTGAGGTGCACGAAGAGCAGCATGAAGGTCCAGGTGAGCTGCAGCGAGGCCCAGGCGTTCGTGATGATGGTCATGGGATCTCGGGAAAAAGGAGCGCAGAGTGGATCTTTAAGAATGGCGCAGTTGAGCTCAGGAGGGTCAGGGAGGCGTTCGATGTCTGCCGTGTTGTCAGTGGAGGCTCAACACGTATGATTCTCAAGGAACCGCTTACATTTGATCGTAAGCTGGACCAGCAGTCCAATGCCCGCAATCATGAACACAACGTAGAGCAAGAAATGCTTATGGTTATTCACCCCAATGCAATTGTCCACCCACGGGCAGTGGCTGTTACAACGTCAGCTCCGTCCAAACTCACTTTCCAATTGTAGTGCAACTCACTGATCCTCCCTGGCCACACACCGCCCACACCGCCTACAATGCTTACTCCTCAATGGCTTCCGAATCATACACGCCGTGCAAAAATGCACCTCGTCAAAAGCCCCATGCTCCACCAACTCATCAATCGTGTTCTTCGTCTGTCCGCGACTCCCACCTTTCGGAATGAACCCCGGATCCGCCGTCATCGTCAACGCGTAGAAATATGCACACAAGCCGTAAGCTATCATAAACCCGAAGTTGAGCAATATGTTCGTCGACAATGTCCAGGGAAGGATGTAGAAGACGTACCGCACGCCGACCCAGAAGAGCGTGCCGGCGAAGATGCCTGCGAGGAAGGGCGTGCGGTGCATGTGTTTCATGTCGGCGGGGGCCCAGCGGAGGGTCTTTTGCACGAGGGCTTGGAGGGCGTAGCCGACGAGTAGGACGCCCGGGACCGAGATCCAGACGAGCATGTGCGCGAGCATCCAGAGCTGTAATCCACCCAGCGCGAATGGCCAGAGGAAGAAGAAGCGGTTGAAGAACCATCTCCGATCCTTCACCATTGGTACTGGAAACCCCATCGCCCTCCCTTCCTCATCAAACCCCGAGTCCACCAGCGCTTTGTGCCATTGCCTTTCTGACTTCATCTTCGCGGCCGTCGCCGCCGGACTATCCCCCTCCGTCTGTCCTTCGACAGGTTTACTCCGCGCGAACCGATCGCTCCCTAACTCCACCAGTTTCTGTATGCACCCGTAGCTCCCCTTCACCAAAGCCCAATGCAGCGCTGTAAAACCCATCTCGTCCGTCGCGTGAACATCTGCGCCCCATCGTAACAGGACGTCCACGCATGCGCCGAAGCCTTTGTATGCTGCCCACATGAGGCTGGTATGCCCTGACGCATCGGGCACGTCGACGGGGATGTCGGGTTGATGCAGCAGGAGCACGAGTTGGAAGACATTCCCATCTAGCGTAGCGGAGTGCAAGAGGTTGTAACCCTGATCATCGCGGATCAACGGGTCCGCACCATGCGACAGCAGCAGCGAGACGACAGAGAGATGACACCGTTTACTCGCCCACAACACCGGCGTAGCCTGCGCGTCCCCGCCCCTAGCGTCGACGTCCGCGCCGGACTGCAGCAGGAAGTGGCACAGGGCGAGGTGGCCGTTGATCGCGGCCCAGTGAAGGGCGGTGATGCCTTGGTCGTCGGTGGAGCGGGCGGTGTATTTTCCCGTGTCGAAGAGGCGTTGGATGGAGCGTAGTTCGCCTAGGCGGGCCAGTTGCATGAGGTCTTGCTCGACGGGGAGGGGGGGTGGGGGGCTGGAGTCTAGGTCGCTAAGCTCGACTTTGGCCAGGCCGTCGGAGCTGCCATCGTCGCTGGGGGAGGCGGAGGGCGTGCGGGAGGGCATGGTTGGTGGGTTATCGATGGGGGGAGTGTCGGAGGATCATTGTGCGGGTAGTCGTTGCATTGTTGAGATGTATCTAAAGGGGCGGAGGGCGGAGTGAGTTGCATGCTCGAGGTCGTCGTGGCTGAGTAAGGCGTGATGCGTTGCATCCCGAGCTTGACCTCTTCGACTCTAACATACTTGTCCTTCTAGCATACAACGATTTCAGTCAATTGGCTTTGAGAGACATGCTTCACACCTTGAGCGTTGTTAAGACGCATCCTAGTCGCCGCACACGTTCTGGCCAGGTGGCGTAAGACAAGTATCTTCTTCATGCAAGCACTTAACGCGTGTAGGCGTGCATGCTACCATGTCGTGTCGTCTTGTCTTTCAATTTCATAGTCTTTTGAGCAACGACGCGGTGCTACAACCCCTCCTGATCTGCCTGCTTGCGGACCATGGCGAAGACACCAGGAAGTACAGAGCACAAACATAAGAACCCAGGTAGAGTACGGTAGGTAACATTCGGCCTTCCTCAAGTCTCTCTCATATTCCTCCCTATACCTTCTCTACCGAAAGACAAAAGACCAAACACAATGGCCTCATCCGCCACCCAAGACCAGTTCTCCAACCTCTCCTGCGCAGAATGCCACTCCACCGAGCGAGAACTCGGCCGGCGTCTCCATCGCTGCAAGGGTTGTCACAGCATTTCGTACTGTTCGCGCGATTGTCAGCGCGCTCATGGGCCGTCGCACAAGTTCCAGTGCCCAATCCTCAAAAATGGTATGCCCTCGGGCGAGAGCCAGTTGGGGGGTTGCAGGACCACTGTGAAGATGAGAATAGGCGCGGAAGCGGCCTCGTCGACTGGTAAAGGCGACACCAACCTCTACTACCTCCACCAATCCATCCCCCACCTCCACGACATCCGCCTCACCGGCCCCTACTTCACCCCCCTCGAGCTGGCAAACGACATGTACCATTTCTTCGGCCCCTCCTGCTTCCGCGCCCGCGACAAACTCACGGAAGCCGTCCAAGCCGGCACGCTAATCGACATCGAATCCATCACCACCCCGGTCCACAACGACCAGAACCGCGTGCGCACCTGCCATATCCTCCGCGAAGCGAACCCGACCGTTCGCGCTCGCATGCCGGGGCCGATGTACTACGTCGCCTCCTCCGCCATCCTCACGGAACTAGCCGAGCTCATCCCACACGCACCCGACGATCCGTCCGTGATCCTGCCGATGAAGGATAAGCAGGTCCACGGGTCTTTTCTGGACAAAGACGAGGCTTTCGCTAAAGCGAGGGAGGTGGCGAGGGAGGTTGCGGCGGGGATGGAGGGGAGTGGGATGATTGATATTCCGCAGCATATGGCGATTAGTCCGGCGGAGATGATGCTGGTTACGGTGGCGCAGGTGCCGATTGGGAGTGGGGGGATGGTGAATGTAGGGGTTTATTTCTCGGACCGGAGGGAAGGTCAGGGGGAGTGAGGGTTTGGAGGGGGGATGGGTGCGGTGTTGGGAGGAGGCGTCGTTGCTTAGTTTGTGCGTTTGGGCTTGCTGATGATTCGATGTTTTTGAAGTGAATGCTGTTCCATGTCGACGGTGTGTTGCTAAGAGGGGACTATCTCATCCGCCCAGGAAGAAGACTATTCATACAAGCAGGTAGTTTCGCGCCAATGTCCCCCGGGAGGTACTTGTCTTTTGAATCTTCTTCCTAGGCGGACGACGCACGACGTAGTGAAGTTTAGGGATAGGATGACTTCGTCGGGTTTTTGAGCGACGAAACGAGGAATAGGGGTTGGGTAATAGGCTGTAGTGCTGTTGATATGACTGGCTTTCTTCGGTGGCATCGACATTTGAGGGGTTTTAGAGCGCGATACAAGCTTACTGACTCACCAGTCCGGCAGGCGATTCGCGAACCCCCAGGTCATCTCACATGCTCAAATACCATCTATCTACTTAAGCATTCGCTATATCATCTCAATCTCTTCATGCCACTTGTCTGACCCACATCAAGCCGCCACTCAACACCTTCCCCCTCTGACTCCCCCAAACACCAAAGACCACCTCGCTCGCCCCTCCCTCTCCCATGCCTACCCAGCAAACCTAAACCTTACCGCCTCCAGCCTCCCCAACCCCTCCCTCGGCGCAACATTCCTCCTCCGATACCCACTAGTAAAATCCTGCAACAGCGCCCTCACCCTCCTGACCTCCCCACTCTCAATCCGCTGCTCCACATTCCGCAGCAACCGCTCCTGCTCTTGGGGCGCAATACTGCCCTCGGGCAACATCTGCACCGTGCCCCCAACCCATTGCGCGGTTTCCCTTGGCATAAGCTGGAACAGCGCGAGGAGCACGCCGGAAGCGTCCGGAACGCAGTCGGCGGGGAAGGTGTACATCATGCCTGTCATGCAGCGCTGGACGATGGCTTCGCCGTGGGTGGAGTTGAGGCTGTGGACTGCGGCGCGGATCTCGGGGGGGTTCGTGCGGTTGCGGTATTGGCCGTCCAGGTCGAAGTGGGAGGCGGGGGCGTGTTCGTCGCCGTAGGCGAGGAAGTCGCGGAGGAAGTGGAGGGTAGCCATTAAAGGTTCTTCTTTGAGCAGGGTGAGGGAGGTGGTGGCGGCTTGGAGGATGGTGGACATGAGCGGGGAGAGGAGGAGTTTCGGCGTGTGGTAGAGTAAGACGTCGGTAGTGAGGCGGAAGAAGTCTTCGATGACGTCGGGAAGTTGTTCGGGCGGCAGGTCGTTGAGGGTGCGCAGGAAGGTGGTGACTTGTTGTTCGTAGAAGGTGTAGATGGCGTCGACGGTTTGCTGGGTGACGACTTCGGAGACGTCGGAGAACTCGCGAACGATGCTGTCGGTGGCCCAGAGGAAGCAGCCCTGGCGGCTAGAAGAGAAACCGGCGGAGAGCTTTTCGGCGAGTTGGGGGAGGAGGGGCGCGGTGTGGAAGCGGTAGGAGAGGACCATGTAGCGCCAGCATCTGCAGATTCGCTCGATGATGGGCACAAAATCGTTGAAGCCTTCGGAGATGGCGGCGATGATGGGGAAGACCTCTTCGAGGTATTGGACTACCGGATGGGGTTGTCCTGGCGGCACGGTGGGGATGACCGTCGATACCATGGTTGTGATGAGGTTGAGTTTGTCAGCAATAGCGAGCTTCTGCTCCTTTTCTGTCGCTGATTGCGCCATCGCCATTAATCGCTTGATGATAGGGTCGCAGCACATCTTGAAGGAGGAATACAGCGTGTCCAGCGGTTGTTTGTCCAGCACTGCGGAGACGCCCTCGGTGACTTCCTCCTGACTGCTTGACGGTAGAGCATCGAGTTTCGACTCGCAGAATTGCTGGAGCTGCGGCATGTAGTCCTTCAACAAATCCGCACAGTCACCGCAAAAGAACTTGAAACTCAGCGCTGCCGCCCGCACCACCTCACTGTCCTTATGCGAAAAGCTGCCCATGATGAAGTTGAGCTGGTCCTGCAGAGTATCCGGATGCTTCGACGTCCAGCGAGTATAACGTCCGAGGACCATAACAGCCTGGAAGCGGACCTTATCCTGGTCCGGTATCTGCACGATTAGTGGTATGAGTCTCGGGAGCATGATATTCTCATCCGGCTCGACCATCCGGCCCATTGCTCGCATGCTGAACAGCGCCGCCTCCAGCTTCTGCCATTTCGGTATCGCGTTTGTGTGGGCTTGCGCGCCGTAGGTGTTCACCCAGCTCTCGATCTGGTTGTAGCTCTTCGTCAAGCATTCTGTCACGCCAATGACCTCGCAGCAGTCTTTCAGCACATCTCCCATTTGATGTCTGAACTCCCTGAACTTCTCCTCCGCTTCCCGATCGCCATCGAAGATATCTGCTTTCTCACTTTCGGGAAACTCGAGATGGCCGAGCATGACATCTACCAGCTTCGAGTAGATGTCCACGAATTGAATCCGCGCCTCCATGTACCTCTCCAGCGTAATGTACTGCTTCAGCTCAAACCAAAAGTTGAAGGTCTGTGACAGCGCATCCAGCTCTTTGTCGCGTGCGCAGCACTCCAGTATGCACTCCACCAACCCCCTGTACTGATCCGGCTCCCGCACGATCAAGATGACCCACGCCTCTCCAGCTTCCGCAAATATCCTTGTGATGCCCTTGAACGTCTCCCAGTCCTCCTCTTCCGCGCATCGCTGGATTCGAGGCTGCAACTGCGCTAACCGTGGGAAGACCGCCTTAATCATGGGCATATTCGCATCCACCTCTCTAGTCTCTTTGAACACAGCACACAGCGTCTCAACCGCCGAGTCAAACGACTGATCCGACTGCACCGCGTTCATGATCACCTCCATGAGCGGCGACTCCACCACTTCATTCAGAGGTACCTCTCTCAGCCACGATGTGATGCACTCCATGAGCAGCGGGTCCTTGGACGCCGCATCCGAGGACTGCGCATATTGTGTGAGTAGTTGCAACACCTGCGCCGCATTTTGCTCCAGCAGCTCCGTCGTCCGTGTCGACAGCTCATCTTCTGTGAGATTGATCTTCCTTCCCTCTGTCACCTCCTCCGGCAGCACATGCAAGAACTCCAGCACACACGCTATGCTCGCCTGATCGCTGCCGAGAGTCGAGACCACCACGCTCATCACATCCTTCCACTCTAGCATCTGAATGGCGAGGTTGGCGAGGCACACACATAATTGCGTTCGTATGGGCTTCGGCCCTTTGGCGTATGAGGCGAGTAGTTGCAGTAATGTATCTCTCAGCTGGGGCAGAGACTCTCGTGGTAGTTGGTGGAAGTCGAATATGATCTGCCACAATGAAGCACATCAGTCAGTAGCCTCGCAGCCGTGGCCTCTGCATCTTACCCTACCTTCCCTTTCAACGTCGTCGCCGCGAATAACTTCGCCTCGTCACTCGACTCGGATGACTGCAGCATGGCGAATGTGGACGTCCATGCCTCTGAAGACTTCTGGAACTGCTCGAGGTAGGAATGCGCCTGGCTCTTCTGGTTGTCGCCGACCCGGCTCTGCATTGTCGCGAGCGCATTCAGGACTGGCGCAAAGGCCTGCTGCCCGTTCATCGTCGCCGCCGCTGCCATGGTTGGTGGGGTGAGGGGGTCGTAGTGGTTCGACGTGGGTGGTGGTGGTAGGCTCACTGGAACATCAGCATGCTCTGGTCACCGAGAAGGAAAGGTAAAGGAGTGACTGGCGATCGTAGTGGCTCGTGGTATTGTTGATATGGAGGGGTGGAGAGTGGCACAACATCATTAAAACGAGGCTTCCTCCCGCATCTTCACAAGTCTTGGCAAATTTAGAGTTTCACGAGCTTTGGACGTCCAACAAAATTCCACCGACCTCCGCTCTCGAACTCAGCATTCACCACGCCATTGTCAGCGCCATTCACGACAGAAGAAGAGCGCGCGACCACTACGAATACACCATCGCACACGTTCCACTCCCGCGACCACCCCCATCTCACGCGCCAACTCTTACCAACCACCACCCACCACCATGCCCCCGGGCGGCGGCGGACGCCGCGTCCTCCTTCCCCCAATCAACTTCATCTTCAAGCTCCTACAATCACACGCCACGGTGGCAGTCTGGCTCTTCGAGCAAACGGGGCTGCGCATCGAGGGCAAGATCCGGGGGTTCGACGAGTTTATGAATCTGGTGATTGATGAGGCGGTGGAGGTGAAGCAGCCGACGAAGCAGGATCCCGCGCCGGAGAATGCGAGGAGGGAGTTAGGTGAGTTTACGTCCATGATTGAGAGAAGGGGGGGATGGGGGTTTGGAGAGGGTGTGCTAATGTGTGTGGTGTGAATAGGGCAGATATTGTTGAAGGGGGATAATGTGTGTTTGATTCAGGAGGTGATTACCTAGGCTTGGTCAACCGTCGGAAACGGGCATTGAAGCATGCGGCAAGCTATGCGCAGGACAAAAGAAGTGTGGCGGGCATGGCGGGCATGGCATGGCAGATGGACGGCGGAGAAATCGAATGGAAAGCAAGCTTCGAGCGCGAAAAGGACCATGCGTGCCACCGTCAGCCAACGCATTACGTTGGTGACTGGACTGGATACGTGGCAGTAGCATGCGCTACCTTGCTCCATCTCCCCGCACGTGGGGGTGCAGCATGAGCGAGCTCAGGTCAACGTAAGTAGCCACCAAATTCACAGAAATCACGACAAGCACTTCCGCTCACACTCAGTCGTCTAAAGTCAGTAGTCGTCCATCACCAACGGCGACCGCATCCACGATCCAGTCGTTATCAGTGATCGGGATCTCCTGTCCAGATGGCAACATCTGCTCTGCAAGGCACAAGCCAACTACTCCAAGTTAGCATCCAACCTGCAACACCCTTCAAACCAAAAACCTTACCAAGATACGGCTTCCTCGTCCCATCCGAACACCACCTGCTCAACCACCCATCATAAAACCCCCCTCCATGCCCCAGCCGATTACATCCCTCATCAAACCCCACCCCGGGCACCACAACAAAATCCAACGTCCCTTCACCTCCCCCCTTCCTGCCCTCCCCATCTCCACTGGCCTCCATTACATCTCCATCCCCCAATCCCTTTCCACCCATAGCGTTCTCCCGCCCCTCCACCGAGTCAGCAGGCAGGGACGGGATGCCCCAACTATCCCGTTCCAACCCCTCGTAGTCGTCCAGCGAATGCAGGCGAAGCATATCAATGACCTTCCGTTTCGCGCCCTCAGGACGGTGGATATACGGCACGAAGACTTGTTTGTCATTGCCCAGAGCGTGTCGGACTAACTGGGAAGTCTGGGCTTCGGCGGCGGGCATGGAGAGGTAGATTGAAAGGCGCGTGGCGGAGCGGTATTGGGGGAGGGAGAGGATTTGTTGTTGGGCGCGGTGGGATTGGGTGGTTATTTGGTCTTCCGAGAGGGTTTTGAGGGTGGTTTTGATTTGTTTTCGGAGGTCGGCTTTGGATTGTTTTGAGGCCATGGTTGCCAGAGGACGGAGGCTAGGTTTTAATTGTCCCGGAGTCGTTGTGGTACGAGTGGAAGTGATATGGCGAGGACGGAGTGCACATCGCTGCATGGATCCAGTCCGGGAATAAATCGAGCTACTGCGTTCGACTACTCCTCGACATGCTACCTTCCCATCGCTCGTCTCATGTTCGGCAAGATTAAGTATAGAAGAACCTGTGGTGGAGAATTGTCTATGGTAGCCCAAAAGTGATTAAGTTGCATTAAAGGATCACTGACGCGCATGATACGTCGGCGTCGAGCAGTCGAGGACAGATTTGGTAATCACTCTTGGGATCAATCATCCTAACTCCGCCTTCGCCATCGCGCCTCTTCTACTTTTGCTGTAACCTTTCTCCTTGATCGCCTGTACTATACCTGTTCGGTGGTTCACTCGAAATACTACCTAATCCCCGCGAGCATGGTATACGGGCAACAGCTGCCATGGCGGACAGCTCTCCAGCAATCCTCTCGGAGATCATACAGCACCTCGATACAAGCATGTAGGGTCTGCCAGGCACAGCTACGAGCAGCGCAACGGCCTCCGCCTGTCTCGATAGCATCGCGATCGTCCTTAAGACCGCTACAGGCCACTTTGCCACTGTCACGAGACTTCTCTACATCGCCGGCGAGGAGGAAAGAGAAGCCGCCTCCACCAGAGGAGGATAACGCAGAGGCAAAGGAAGAGCGCAAGGAAGACGTGACCGACAAACCGCGGGAAGAGGCCGACAGCGCAGAGGCGAAGAGTCGATCAGAGCCAACACCCATCCCCGGCGCAGGCGATGGCAAGGCCGCGAGCGCTGGTGGCGACTCTGGACTCAGCGGAGGAGATGGCGGTGGGCGGAAGCGAAAGGGCCAGGAGCGAGGCCTGACGAAGATCCAGGTACCTGATGTGTACCCGCAAGTCATGGCAATCCCCATCGCGCAACGACCACTGTTCCCCGGCTTCTACAAAGCCATCACCATCCGAGACCCGAACGTGATTGCCGCGGTGCAGGAGCTACTTAAGAGGGGCCAGAGCTACGTGGGCGCATTTTTGCTGAAGGACCAGGAGAGCAGTCAGGATGTCATCAATGATCCGAGCGAGGTCTACGATGTTGGGACGTTTTGTCAGATTACGGGAGCTTTCCCGGCGGGACATGATGGGGATAGGGCGTTGCAGGCTGTGCTGTACCCTCATCGGAGGATCAAGCTGAGCGAGCTGATACCGCCGCATCGAGGACCACCATCTGCGCCTGAAGCTGAGCAAGCAGCACAAGCGACTATTGAAGCGGCGCCAACAGAAGAGCAGGACAAGTCGGCTGAGAGCAAGGATGAGCCGAAGAAGGGGGATGTTGTAGCTTCTTTCGAAGAGCAGCAGGCGAAGGAACAAGCTACCGCCGCGCAGGACACCAACGAGAAGTCAATCGACTTCGAGCCCAAGTACGACCCTACCAGCTTCCTGCGCACATGGCCTGTATCCCTCGTGAAGGTCGAGAACCTCGCCGACGAGCCGTTCGACAAGAAGGCGCCCACTGTTCGCGCTCTCATCTCGGAGATCGTCAATACGTGCAAGGAGATTGGCGCACACAACCACCTCTTCCGCGACCATGTCAGTGCCTTCGCCATGTCGCAGTCTGCGGCCAACATTGCAGATGAGCCTGCGAAGCTTGCCGACTTTGCTGCCGCAGTCAGTGGAGGCGAGATGGAAGAGGCTCAGAGCGTGCTAGCCAGCCTGAACATCGAGCAGAGACTCAGCAAGGCACTGGAAGTGATCAAGAAAGAGCACATGAACGCCCAGCTTAGCTCAAAGATTAGCAAAGACGTCGAGAGCAAGATCCAGAAACGCCAAAGGGAATACTGGTTGATGGAGCAAATGAAGGGCATCCGTCGTGAGCTCGGCCTCGAGAGTGATGGCAAGGACAAGCTGGTGGAGCGGTTCAAGGAGAAGGCGAACAAGCTGGCGATGCCCGAGCAGGTTAAGAAGGTGTTTGACGAGGAGATCAACAAGCTTGCGCATCTGGAGCCGGCGGCGAGCGAGTTCAATGTCACGAGGAACTATCTGGACTGGCTAACACAAATTCCGTGGGGTCAGCGGAGTGCTGAGAACTTTGGTATTAAGAATGCGAGGACTGTGCTGGATGAAGATCACTATGGATTAAAAGATGTCAAGGACCGGATACTGGAGTTCATTGCCGTCGGCAAGCTACGCGGTACGGTCGAAGGCAAGATCCTGTGTATGGTCGGCCCGCCTGGTGTTGGCAAGACGAGCATCGGGAAGTCGATTGCCAGGGCGTTGAACAGGCAGTACTACCGCTTCAGTGTCGGTGGATTGACTGATGTGGCTGAGATCAAGGGGCATAGGCGGACGTACGTTGGTGCGCTGCCTGGTCGGATCATCCAGGCGTTGAAGAAATGCCAGACAGAGAACCCACTTGTGTTGATCGACGAGGTCGACAAGATTGGGCGAGGGCATCAGGGTGATCCGTCGAGTGCGTTACTTGAGTTGCTGGATCCGGAGCAGAACTCGAGCTTCTTGGATCATTACATGGATGTGCCAGTCGACCTGAGCAAGGTGCTGTTCGTCTGCACGGCAAATATGACAGATACCATTCCCCGACCTCTGCTCGACCGCATGGAGATGATTGAGCTGAGCGGATACGTGAGCGACGAGAAGATGGCGATCGCCGACAAGTACCTCTCACCTCAAGCGAAAGAACTCAGCGGCCTGAAAGAGGTTGACGTGAACCTCGACAAGGACGCCATCCTGGAGCTCATCAACCGCTACTGCCGCGAATCTGGTGTACGAAACCTCAAGAAGCAAATCGAAAAGGTCTACCGCAAATCCGCCCTTAAAATCATCCAAGACCTCGGCGAAGAAGAAGGCGTCATGGCCGAATCCAACGCCATGACCGTCGAAGGGAAAGAAGCCCAACAGGAAGCCGAAAAAGACACCACCGACCCCAAAGACACCCCCGAACAAGCCCAGATCGAGAAAGAAACCACCGAGCAGCCGCGCATCGCCCTCAACGTCCCCTCCAGCGTCCACGTCGCCATCAACAAGGACAACTTGAAAGACTACGTCGGCCCGCCCATCTTCACCTCCGACCGCCTGTACGACGCTACGCCGCCGGGTGTAGCGATGGGACTGGCCTGGACGCAAATGGGCGGCGCGGCGCTGTACGTCGAGTCCATTCTCGAGAACGCCCTCTCCCACTCCTCTCGCCCGGGTCTCGAGCGCACCGGCAACCTCAAAGCGGTGATGAAAGAGTCCACGCAAATCGCCTACTCCTTTGCTAAAGGCCTGATGGCGAAGCACTACCCAGGCAACAAATTCTTCGAGAAAGCGCGCATCCACTTGCACTGTCCTGAAGGCGCAGTTCAGAAGGATGGGCCTTCGGCGGGCATCACTATGGCGACGAGTCTGCTGTCTTTGGGACTGGATCGGAAGCTGGATCCCACCATTGCGATGACGGGGGAGTTGACGGTGACGGGGAAGGTTTTGCGGATCGGCGGATTGCGGGAGAAGACGGTCGCGGCGCGCAGGGCCGGGGCAAGGATGGTGGTGTTCCCGAGGGATAATGAGGGGGACTGGATTGAGTTGCCTGAGGTGAGATTAGTCCCCCCCCCCCCATGGCTGGGTGAGATCGGGTGAGGTGATTGCTGACGTAATGAAATTGCAGAATATCAAAGAAGGCATCGAGGGCAAGCCCGTCGACTGGTACAAAGACGTCTTCGACCTCGTGTTCCCGGACGTCGACGAGGCGGCGGTGAATGGGTTGTGGAAGAAGGAGCTGGCGAAGCCGTCGAAAGAGGAGCGGGAGAGGGAGAGGGAGGATGAGATGGAGTTGTTGAACTAAATTTCCCGTCTCATCTTGCCAGCGCGGGTGGAAGCGTTTTGCTGGATCGAGTTGTTGTACGAAGGGTGATTGTGGGCAGAAGCATTTGCAAGGCGTCTTTGAAAGGAAAGGCAATATTAAACGGTAGCATGGCGCGCGCGGCTTTGGATGGGGTTATATGTACGCGCTGCCGCGGACGGGAGGTGGTGTAGAGAATTTAGATGCTCCGCTCTTGTATATACGTGTATGACGTGCATGTGCATGCTTGTATCTCGTCGTCTATGGGGCGATACTGTGCTTACCTGGGCTACCATACTTGTTGTCAGGATGATCGAGGTATTGGTCAGTCGGTGTACATGGAGGTATTGTATCCTTCTGGCGGCAACCATCAGCATTTCTCGGGCACATGACAAGTTGGTCTGGAAGTCGTTGAGTCTGGCGTTGCTCTTCCATGGTCTGCCTGATGGACAGACGAATGGAAGGCTTGTGGATACAGAGCAAATGGAGAGAGCGGCGGATTATATGTGGGCGCAGCTCGGTCGAGATGAGGATGGGAGCGTTAAGTTGAAGACGCTGTGAAGGTGCCATCGAGCAGGATACCATGGATTGTCCGCACGTAGACCCAACCCCGGAGCTGCTTGAGCTTGTGGCCGGTTCTGACGTTGAACGAACTGGGAACGTGTCTTCATGGAACGACCTCATCTTCCTTGAGACATCATGGCCAGAGGTAAGCACGCTCCAGTATTCTCACTACTGCGTCCTCTACAGCGCTACTCGATCCACCAACACGATAGCAAATCTGCCTGAGCCTTGCATCAATCAGCTTGACATGGGTACCCAATCCTGAACACTTCAAGAGTGCAACCTTCGATTGGCTCTCATGGTTTCTTGCCTCATATCAACTCGCCGCAGTTCAATATCAGCTAATTACGACGGCCAATACTTCGTTACTATTGACAATAGCTCCGCACCCGCCGACTGCCTCGGGCCGGCAAGCCATCGATGCCGGCAACGATGCCGCCCCAATAGTTCGGGACCGACACGCAGGCAGACCAGGATGGCCGTCGCCTGCGATTGCCTCTGCACCCCACGCTCCTCGTGCCCGGCGATTGAAGGTCTGCGGATTGCTTGAAAGAAATGCTAATCCCTTCAGTTCCCAAAGTATGTTGCAACTGTTCGATCTTCTGTCTATCATTGCAACTGTCACATTATTATGTTGTTGATCGCAGCCTTTTAACGTCGTTGCTCCGTTCGTTCCTTGTTCACGATCAGGTTCTGTTCCTACCTTCCTAACGGGGTAGTTGCAGTCGGTGATGGGTGCTGCAGCACGCCCGTTTGGTCGACGCGAATCTGATCCCATCTTTGATGAGAGAAAGATGATACGTCCCTTATCCTGATCCAACGATAAGATGCCTTGCAACTTCACATCATTCATCTTCGTCCCTGCAGCGTCGTTCGAGCTCGGGGTTAGGTTCTTCCAAGACTCCCACTGCATCACCCAACGAGGCGGCACCAGTGTAAAATTTCAGCCAGCCACGCCGCCACTTGAGCGCCTCTACCGGCCGCTGGGGTGCGTGGATCGCCATGCGGTGCGAGACTGCTTCCCCGTCGTCGATCATGAGCCTACTTTGATCGCCTTTGTCGCGCGACAAGCTCTCAACGACAACAGCCCGATCGATGCGTGAATGAAGTCAAGTCCAAAGATTTCGATGTTGCCGTCTAACGACCGTTGTAGTACTCGGCACACGGACTCGCAACCAGCACCCGATTCGCGTCCCGAAGATTTCCGTGTCCTCCAAACCATCCAACTCGTGGCTGATTGTCAGTGCCCAATCTCTGGGGTTCAAGGCTGAAGGAGTGCCGCTTCAAGACGGAATAGGAAGTAACAGCAGCCCCCGTTGCCTGCATCGTCTTCGCGACCAGGGCGCTGGGTGCTACTCTGAATCAACTCCAATGGGCCCTGCCGTACTCCGGTTTGTGCAGTGCATGCGACCTGCCGTCCTGATTGTGCAGGCAAGTTTGGCACGATTCCACGCTGCGTCTGACGTGCGGCGTGCCTCCTGCTCCCCGCCCACGCTATCGCAAGGCTCAAGCCTTGGTCTTGTTTAAAAATCATGTCACCTTGATCGAGCACAAGCCAGTCCCAATTTAGAGCCGTGCGGAGGGAGGGGTGAACCCCAAGAGAAAGTCTTGCCGCTGGTCTGTCATCGCGGCTCTGCTCAACCGCTGTCTTGTCTCTGCGAAGACTTTGTTCTTGTCCTTCTACACCAAGGCAGGACCAACTCCAACATTGAGCGCCGCATACACCATTCTATAGACCAGAGTGTCTGACGCGCATACATACCGATAGTCGCAACGTTGTGGCAGCAGACTGGGAGTCAATGCAGGTAGCGTATGAGGCGGACGCTCAATTGGCTCAACCTTGTTCGCGAATCGAGTACCTCACCTGCTGGCGCATGTAGAGGCACTCCCGGCGTTGCCTGTGAGTGTACGGCGGGAACCTGGAAGCAGGCACTGGGGTCCGGAGTGGATTCATACAGGACGCGGACCTGATGAAACGATATTCTGGACGATGCACATGGCCGAGTGAAGTCGCTACACCCACCTCGCATTGAATCTCGACCGCGGGCCCTCATGGCGTCCTCCAAGCATTCAAAGGGATCGAGTCAGCCAAATGACAGCTTCCCAACACAACCAGATACATCCGAAGCGGAGGCTGCCTTGAGAGCGAAACTGTCTCGGAAGCGCACAAAGACCGGATGCCTGACATGCCGCAGACGCCGCATCAAATGCGGTGAGGAGCGGCCCATCTGCAGGAATTGCATCAAAAGCAAGCGCAACTGCGAAGGGTACAACCAGCGCGTTGTGTTCAAGCCTCCCAGCTTCGACTTCCAACCTGGTCCCCATGGCGGGACTCATATCACGTTCCAAGCAGGTCCAGCGCTAGGTCCCGCGATCCCGTGGGCCATGGAGTATGGCCATGCTGCAGCACCACAACCCGATCAACAACAACCAATGTTCTTCTTCGGCAGTGGGCAGCAACAGCAGTATGGCTTTCATCCCCAGGAGCCTCAGTATCAACCTCAACAACCAACTCCACCCGCAAATCAGGTGCCTCAGACCCAGATACCAATGCAATATCGTTCCGAGGGCACTACGCTATCCCAACACAACCTTCCCCTACACAACACTTCGCTACTCCATAGCACGACGCCGGGGTGGGAAGTCCCTGGAGGCGCGCCCATGTATCCTTCCGGGTCTATGCAATTCTCACCACAAGTGCCGACTCCAAGATACGCACCAACCGACTGGCCACCAGCGCCCACCATGAAACAGGAACAGAGCTGGGAGACCGTTCCGCCAACGCCTTTGACCATGCCTCCTCACGAATCACCGAGCTCAAGTCACTCTTCGCGAACCCTTGCTGGAAGTCATCCAACAGCTTTCGAAGGCTCACCGCAACCATGGCTTACGAATGGTCATGTACCACGTCCTGAATTGTGTCGACCTGTCGACTACCGACCCCCGCCCGCTCCTCCACAACCCATCCACCAACAATACACCCATCATCAGACGTCGATTCCACCTCACTACGATGCACCGGAATTTTACGAGCACGAAGACCATGCAGAATCCTCAAGAACACCAACACGATTTCTCCAACAAGCGGCAGTGGAGACGTACGATGATGAGTACTACGACGTAAAGTCAGATGAAGAGTTGGTCTCAGGCATGTCGCTGGCAATACCAGGAGAGCAAAATCTTCAACTGTCTTTCCAAAGCATCATCAACGCGAACAACATTGTCATACAGGACCCGCAGACACGTCGATACGACACGTTCATTTACCCGGGCATGCTGGACCGCTACCGGCCTGACGAAGTCGCGAACCCCTTGAACAACGAGGCGACCGCACGGCTTTTCTTCCATTTCGTCGCGGTCACGGGCCCCATGCTTTCGATCTACGAGCGTCAGGTACGCAATACGTCCATGCTCTTCACGGAAGGTCAGATACCATTTTCGCAGCAGGGCCTCTGGACATACACAATGCCGCAAGTGGCATTGAAGAACAAGGGTCTGCTGCACGCTATGCTTGCTCTTGCAAGTCTACACGTCGCGAGGTTGACGAATGCATCTGACACGCCATCTTACCAACACTACGCCTGGGCCTTGAAACGAATCCACTCTAGCGTCGCCAGAGAGAAGCAACGATATGCCGTACCCACGATAGCAGCGTCGATGCTTTTGGGCTTCTATGAGGTCATGACGGCCGATCACGTCAAGTGGAATACACACCTCATGGGCGCCAAACAGTTGTTCCTAGAGACAGACTTCTGCACAATGACCAAGCAGTTCAGGCGGATGAAGGAAGAAAGAGCTGGCCCGCGTAACGGCAAGAGAAAGTACTCTAACATGTCTCAAACGCAAGGTGAGATTCTCGATCAGATTCACGACGTCGATGAGCGCCTGGTGAGCGAGTTGTCGGGGCGTGAGGTCAAGTATGATGCGCACGGACAGATTTTGACTGCCAGCGAGACCATACCAAAACCTCTGGATCTGCATAGTTTTGAGATTCTGAGGGATTTGTATTGGTGGTTCTTGAAGCAAGATGCGTATCAGAGCATCATCAGCGGCAACCCGCCTATGTAAGCTATTCCTTTGACTGAATTCGATGCATGCTAACGGTGTTTAGGCACAACTACAACCGCTGGACTGACTGCCCTCCACGTGCACCACTCGGCAAAGCCGATGCCGTCTATGGGACTTTTGACCACCTAATACTACTGCTTGGACGGATCGCGGACTTCTCGGCCAGGGACCGTACGCGGAAACTGCGAGTTATGGAAGCGAATGGCGGACAGTGGCGGCCACCTCAGGCCACGAATATACCCGGCCTGTCGCAGGCAGCTCCTCCGACACCTGTGTCAGCGGGGGGTGGGCAGCCACCAAGTCATCCAGGCTTCTCCGGGCCACCACCAGCGGCTGCAAATCCTCCAGAAGGTCCACAGTTCTTTGGTATGGCACCTCCGCCGCGGCAGAACGTGCAGATGCCGTCGTCCTACAGGAACCTCCACACCAACAAAATCCCAACCCCGGAAGCAGCCTCTCCACAAGACTTTGTCGATCTCAATGCCGCGACTCAAGCTGCAATGCAAGAGTACGGTCGCATTCGCACTGCCCTTTTTTCCTTCTCAAGCAAGCTCGGCGACCGCTTCAAGCCTTTGACTGCCGACTACCAGCCGCCGCTGGCGACTCCCTTCGGCTCTGCCCTATTCTACCGCAGCTACGACATCGGCTGCATCTGGGCCATCTACCACATGGCCATGATCATGGCCATCCGCTCGCATCCCAACATGCCCCCTGCAGCGCACGCCGCCGCCGCGGTCGCCGCCGGTGAGACCCACTTCTTCGCCAACGAAATCGGCCGGATCACGGCAGGGATTGCTCCTACCTCCCTCAACCAGTCTCTGAACCCCGGTCTAGGCGCTGCTCTCTCCGAAAGCAGCATGGCGACGTTCTTCGCGGCTATCCAATACCAAGACGCCGAACAGCGCCGCTACACCGTCGAACGGCTGAAGGATATCGCCCAGCTCACCGGATGGGGCAGCACCGAGCTCATCGCGAATGGCTGCGAGACGGCGTGGGTGAAGGCTGCTGCTGCGGGGAGAGGACCGCCGTACACGAGGATCGCGAGGAAAGTGCAGAGTGATGATCCGCGGCTGAATGGGAGTTGGGAGCACTTGGACCCGAACATGCGGCCGGTTGAGCAAGACAAGGCGGATAGGCGGTTGGTGCCGACGGAGGGCACTGCGAGGTTGAGTTGGGCGATTGGGATTATGGGGACGGAGGAGGATGAGGTGGTGAAGGGGGATGGGTGAGAGTGTAGTTCTCCGAGACAGCTCGAAATATGACAGCCTAATAACACTGGCCAAGGCAGTGGATACCTTCGTCTTGTTCTGAGGAGACAGTGTCCCTGCCCTTCGTTTGTCGACGACCTTACACTGAGGCCGTCTGTACAAAAATGTAGCTCTTGGAGACAGCTCGATATACGACAGACCAATAACAGTGTCCCTGTGTAGTTGTTACGTTTGCCTTGTTCCGAGAAGACACTATTCCTGCCCTCGATCGTTAACGACCTGAGCGTATGGCCGTATCTACATCGCCGGGGCCAGTCGTTCGATTCTCCGACCCGCAGCAGTCGAACACGGTATCGCTAAGGTATTTGTAGCATGCTTTCTACAGAAATGCTACGGAGCCACCACCTCATCTGTTCGTTACTTCCATGTATCATTCGGATCAACCTGACTGTCGCTGTCAATGGAAGCTGTTGTGTTGCAGGACATGTGGTGATTCTAGTGGGACAAAGGCCTCTTGCGCTTCATCGTTCGACGCCTACCTGCATATGATTGTACTACGTACGTTGGCAGAACCACGGTTACCTGCATACATGTATTCAGGTAGTGCAACTACATGTCTGTCCATGGACCTCAGGCGGCTGCGTACATCTGGTCCCGGCGTTCATTCTAACCCGGTCTAGTGCATTACAGACCGAAAAAGGCGAATACAGACCAAAAAGGGCGAATCGGCCACAAAACGTTGTTCAACTCCTTGCACAAGATGGTATACCTCCCCCCAACCACCCGCACCTCCACCAGGACCAAAAGAAGATGACAGCACGTTGTCACGTGATGAACCACACCCGATTTGAACTAGGTCGCGTGCGTTAGAACGGGCGTACTGAGGACACAAGGAAGGAGGAGGAGGTCTTACCGGAT